>NC_090884.1:63796966-63814466 GCF_036669925.1 Montipora capricornis
TGCTGATATAGTGAAATCAGTACTCGTTTATACACTCTTCGCTTCGCTTGAGAGTGTAGAAACGAGTACTGATTTCAATGGCTAATGAATCGACACAAAACAAAGGTGAACAACAGATTTGAGGTAGGGAAAGTTTATTGCGAGAGAAAGGCCTTCAGTTTTTCAACTTAATTTAATTTTTAACTCTTTTCACCATTAAACTCTCTTACTACATGATAATAAATAGTTATGCATTGCAAAATCGCTTTATGAGCTTGGGATGCCCGTGGTTTGTCCAGTAATGCCGACTCTTGCTAGCTGAATATTCCTGCGTCAAAGCCAATAAAATGTTGTCGGTAATGTTCATGTGATGAGTTTGAAGATAGGTCGTGTCTGTGAGAACCCCCCTACCCCAAAGGTGGGTCCTGTTCGAGTATACGGTAGTAGTTTTGACCAGTTCCCTAATACAGTGATATTTTTGCGCGGTTTAAAACTATCCGGAGAAAGTAGATCTTAGTAAGTATTCTTGGTATCCAAAAAGAAAATTGGGGGTAACCATGCATTTTTGAGAGATAATTAAGCTTCAATTTAAGATAGAACGCCATACATTGCTTTGTATTTTAAAGCTTTTTCCAAATATTATTCATCAATAGCTTTAAAAAATGCGTGGTTACCCCCAATTTTCTTTTTGGATTTCAATAACACTTGTTAAGATATACATTTCCTGTATAAACCAGGGCAAAAATGCCTTTGAATTAGTAGGCACAGTCCTTAACTGTTAATAATAGCGGAGCTCCGGAGCACCATAGTTAAAAAAATATGGTAACCCATCGATGCGAGAAAATTTGATTTTGATCACCGTACGACCGTACGTCCGTCTACCACTCCATGTATGCAAATGTGACAAGTATCACGTGACCATGTCACGGGCTCAATTTTAGAGCTCATCAAGGAGGCAATGCTGCAGCTGACACTAGCTATTTTACAGCATACATCTTTGATATTGGACATCAATGTTATGGTCAATAGACCATATTCATATTCTCGGTATTGGACTGCCGGAACTAGCTTGCAATGGAGGCTAATGCGGGGGAATCTTTTCAAATGCAAATACTTTTTAATATATTCCCCCGCATTAGCCTCCATTGCAAGCTAGTTCCAGTCCAATACTGAGAATACGAATATGGTCAATTGATACCTATCAAAACAAGGTATGCACTGGCCAGTATCACGTGACCATATTGCGGGGTCAAGTTGGACATTATCGTGGTCAGCTGGTTAGGTTGACCACTGACCAGAGACTGGTTGTTGATTGGATCGCAGGCTCAAGCCAGGTCAGACAATCACACCTAAGTATAAATATAAGTATAGATATAAGAGTAAAAGATGGCGATAGAACTAAAGAATTTTTTTTTTAATTTTAGGTTCATTGTGTAGAGTTTGGGACACCTAAATAGTTCATAAAACTAACCGAGTAGGTGACCCAAAACAAGAATGAGAGCAGAAGGAATATGGTTACTAAGTAGCTCTTTCAGATAAAAAGTATTATTTCATTAATTAAATAGTAGACAAGTAAAAGATAATTTTTACCACAATTGCTTGTAATCTCGTAATCTGATTGGTCAATTTGCATTTGTGGATAAGAGTCTAGACAACGCTGTAAGTGTCATGCTCACATCAATTTGCCACGCAATGTAATAGCCAATCAGGAACGCCCATTTTGGGAAATAAACCAATCATATTGCGAGAAAGTTATAGACAAAGTTTGCTCTTTCTTTGTGTCATGATTTTGGTCACACTCTGAAATAAAAACTTTCTTTGGCGTTGAATATTGTCAGTCGTAAAAAACAAATAGAAAGTGGTTCAGCATTGTCTGTACTCTTATCACCAATGATATTCATCATCACAGTGGCCAAAATTTGTTGTGGACTCACGAGGCCTAACACGGTGATGATGAATATTGTTGTCGATAAGAGTGCAGACAAGGTTGAACCACCTTCGATTTGTTAAATAATCACAAACCTTCAGGAATTAGTAACACTATCAGTATTACAACCATCAATCATAGAATTCTTGATATTTTGACGAAAACTAGAAAAGGCTTGATTTTCTTAACATCAATAGATAAAGAATTCCAAAGGCATGGTACCAGTGTAGCGAAGAGAACAAATGCCGTATTGAATGGTATGAACCGATTTAACAAACATATTATCGTTCAGTGATTGACGTGTGTAATAGGAATGAATGGAAGATACTGGATTAAAATAATCAACAAAACAAGAAGAGCTTAATTTATGGTATATGTACATGTACTGTCACTGACAAACAAAAGCAAGAATTTCAAGATGGATTATATCAGAGAATTTTAGGAGTCTGAGAGACTTAAGTAATGGCTCTGAGTGTGATCTAGGGTCGGAAAAAGTCATTATTTTGACAACTCATTTTTGAAAAGTAGTTACTGGTTTTAGGTAGGTTGGGTATGTGAGACCCCAAACTTGAATACCATAAATATGAAAGGGGTAAATTAGGGCACAGTAAAGCATGATTAGTAAATCAGCATTAACATAGTACCTTAATTGGAAAACATGCCTACAGTTTTTGATAATTTTAAGCAAAGTTCATTAATATGATTCTTCCAAGTCAAGTTGGAGTCAAGAGTCACACCTAAATATTTGACTGTGGAAGCCACTTGGATGTTCACACCATTTTTTAAATCTAATGACTTTCATGGTGTTAGCTTGAGTGAAAGAGAACAAAATTAGTCTTCAAAATACTGACAGCTAGTCTATTAGATTTCATCCACTCAGTCACTGCATGGAGCTCTTGATTTAAGAATAGTTCAAGATTATTAAGGTTTTTACTTGAACAATATATATTTGTATCATCAGCAAATATGTGGAAAATAAGTAATTTCGAGGTGTTAGGTAAATCATTAACGTATAGCAAAAACAAGAAGGGTCCAAGAACGGACCCCTGAAGTATTCCACAAGTGATTGACAAGTGATTTTCCATGACCATAGTTTTAAAACCATTCCAAAGACAAACAGATTAATCTTCACTAGCAAAAGAATACCATACCTAGCAAACTTTTCACTAATAGGCCTTTTTCGATATATTAAAATTCAGCGTGATAGCGAGTCAGTGACGACAAAGACAAAGAAAAGTGGATGATATGTAAATATTTTTCACGTTAATTCCCACGTGTTTCTATTGTCTTTGTCCTCACTGCCTCACTTTCAAGCTGAATATTTAATATATTGAAAATGGCCCATTGTGATAACCTTTGCTCCTGTTTCAGAAACTTCACATTCGTTACAACTTGCTACACCCTGTAGCTACTGAACTTCTTTACCGTCTATGGGAGACTTATTAGAGGTCCACCTTAACCACGTTTGAATACAATGGCTGTGGAAAAAATGCCCACAAGGAAGAAACATTGTTTCTTGCCCTGGAGAATATTCGTCTATACAAATACTACACAAGTTTTCCAACACCCCATTTACAGTATCTGATCGTAGACAATTAACCTGGGCTTGAGATAATGTCTTGGGTTTGACAGAACAATCCAATTGTAGAAGAAACTCGTAATCCTCTGGGGTAATATCACGATTTTGCAGCTCAATAAGGAGATTAACAAATTCTTGATCTTCAAACTTAACACTATGTCCTGAACAAAGAATAAAGTCGGAGTTGTTGTAAAATGTCAAAGGCGCAGTCGATTTATTTTGGCATTCACCGGCGGTATTCCTCAAAGATCTCTTGAGGCAGGTCTCATTAGTTTTTCTGAGCAAGGCTGTTCCTGGGCGGTCTTTGTGGATCGCTGTTTTTCTCTTTGCTTTTGTTTTGTTTTCCTTCTTTCTCTTTGAATTTTCTATCTTCAGTTCCTTTATCCGCAATTCTTTGTTAGCGGAAAACACTCCACTTCCGTTTTGTTTGGACGATGAAGGAATTTCACCCTCATTCAAAGAAGCGTGATATTTCTTTGTAGCTTTTGCTTTGAACGACCGCTTCTTTCCGCTGATTCGCCTTTGAACACGGCCGCATTTTTGGTCATAAAAATCTAGCTCATCCGGAAAGTAAGAAAAAAGGTAGGCTTCTTCGTCAGATATCTCAAAATCAAGGGATTCTTGATCAGAGATCTCGATAATTTGTAAGGTAAGACCACCATTGCAGCCATTTCTGCTGACGAAAATGGAACTAACTTCGCTAACTTCTCCAAAATCTGACGATGCTGCCATAATGAAAAAAAGAGAAAGTATTTAAAATGAGCTAAATGGTCTAATGAGAGACAAAGGCAACCAAGAAGGATTATATACCCACTTGCTACGCAAAAATGGGAATTTTCAGGATGTGGTGCAATTCCCATACCCAGTGTTTTCTCGAACCAAAGAAAACTTCCAGTCTCATATATGGCCAAAAAGCAAAATGGTGGCAAGGTGTTCGAAATACGTAAAATTTATCGAGTCATCTTTCAACTTTTCTTCAACTGAAAACTTCCTTTTTGAACTTGGAGGGAAGCCTTGAAACTTCAAAATGTGGTAAGGAATGTGAAGCAATGAATGCTCTGGAGGCCACAGGTGGCAACTTTTCTGCTGGGCTTAAACATGAAAGTGAAAGTAAAAGTGATTTGGAGAAACACAGGACGTAAACAATCGATGAAACCGATGATCGGAAAATCAATCGATCAATCGATGACAATCGATGCCAATTAATCGATTGATATCGATAATCGATGAACAATCGATGCACAGGTTTTTTGTGATTATCGATTTCATCGATTATCAATTTGTATCGATTATCGATGCCAATCGATCAGTTAATTGAAATCGATTGTAACTGCATACAAACAATCCGGTGAACGAATTCAAATCTCAAACATTCGTGCGTACTGCGAGTGCGTATACTTACATGCTGGAACGTGTGGGATACCGAAATTTTTTTTAACGCCAATCAATGACAATCGATGAGTTGCGATCACTTTTGTGTGAGTATCGATTGGTCATCGATTGGCCGATGCCAATCGATGCCAATTAACTAACAAGGCATCGATTGTCATCGATTGATCGATTGATTTTCCGATCATCGGTTTCATCGATTGTGCACGTCCTGAGAAACAATATGAACACGGACATCGGACAGAGGCTGAGGAAGCATTCCAAGGTCCGAGATTTGATCCCCCAGTTTACCGTCGAAGATACGCTGCCGTTTGTGAGCTTGTAAAGAAACACCAAGCGAAAAAGGTACATGCACTTCCGGAGAGGGAAGATATCTGTTTACAAACGTTGTTTTAATTTGTTATTTAAATTTACCAACTACAGGAACAAAAGACCTTTTGTTTCGACAGCCAATGAGGCTCTGGTTGGCACATTAATGACAATAGGTGACGTCAACGATATATTCCCTATAATGAAGTACAGCTGTATGTATCCTGTAGTCCTGTAGGTATGTAGCTGCAGTGTACATTAGACTACAGCTTACCCGTCACACTGGGTACTTATTAGCTGGGACATACCAACTCTCAGGGTCTTAAAATATTCCTGCATTTTGTTATTTCAGCAGCAATTTATGATAAGACGAAGAGAGAAGTGATCCTTGCACTTATCTAAACACTTTAAGCTCTAATTGCTTAAATGGTTAAGATATTAGTCTCTTGAAGACATCTGAAAAATTTAGGTGGCCTGAATGGGATTCGAACCCATGACCTCTGTGATGTCAGGGTAATGCTCTACCAACTGAGCCATGAAGCCACTCAGTTGAAAGCAGGTCAGTTTGTTGGGAACCTTCAATTGCTACAACTGTGATTAGGACTCAACAAATGAAATGAAGTGTATATTTTTGAAGCACGGGGGCCTGATAGATGAAAGAGAACAAGACTTTTAAATTTGAAAAAAAAGACATGTTTCGGCAACTCCTGTGCCATCATCAGTTTGTGGATGGAATAACAATGATGTACAATATATAGCAGAAAATTAGAATAACAATGGTGTGATACAACAACTGATTACAAACTAAGAGAGATTAAGATTTACATGAAACAATTGTTGATTTAGGGAGGGTTTCTCGCAATGAATGTGCAATGCCTCCTTGATTTTTAATTGTGTCCGTGTTGTTGCTTGATCTATGACAACAAAGCATTCGCTTGAACAAAGTGCCCGACACCCAGGTGACTCCTGTAAATGCTTAAAAATGTGAGGGGCCGTATCCATATGGTGTTATGCTAATTTTCCGCTATGTATTGTACGTCATTGTTATTCCATCCACTAACTGATGATGGCACAGGAGTTGCCAAAACATGTCTTTTTTCAAATTTAAAAGTCTTGTTCTCTTCATTAAGATTGTTACAAAATTGCTGGTTTTACGTCCTTCTAGATGAAAGAGAGAAGTGATCTTTTTGCCTTTAAATCTAAACAATTAAAGCAATAGTCTCTTACAGACACCTTGAAAATTCAGATGGCTTGAACGGGATTCAAACCCATCATGACCTCTGCAATGTCTGTGTAAATCTAATGCTCTTATTACCAACTGAGCTGTATGAAGCCACTACCGTTGTTTACATTAAGATAAGTGCGAGGATCACTGATCTCTTTCATCTATATACCGGTAATGACCCTTAAACTAACTATTGCTTAACAATCCACTTTTATCTTCAAAAGGGTAGTGTTCAGAGTTTTTTATTTGAAATAATAGGGTTTTATAATACACATGTAACGAAACTGTTAACTAATCTACCAGACCTCCATTCATCCTTGAAGCTGGGTATCTACTAAAACCAGGAACACCGGAACACTCCAGAACAACAGAACACCCCGGAATACCGGAACACTCTGGAACACCCTGGAAGTAACCCAAAACCCTCAATTTGGCTAACCCTAGGCCCAGCTAGGCCTTAAGTTGGTTTTTAGGCCTAGGGTTAGCCAAATTGAGGGTTTTGGGTTACTTCCAGGGTGTTCTGGAGTGCTCCGGTGTTCCGGGGTGTTCCAGTGTTCTGGTGTTCCAGAGTGTTCCAGTGTTCCTGGTTTTAGTACATGCCTTGAAGCTTCTCCCATTTATGAGTAAAATCATGAGCAATTTAAGAGTAGAGTGACTCACTCTCAGAACTAAAAGGGTTAAAGGAGACAAAGTCTTTGAGCAGGGATCCATATTCATTTGTAATCAAATTCGTCAGTCAGGCAAGTACGTCTTATGATATACTTGCCTGGACAAATTTTGGGCTGCCCGGGCAAAAGTGCGGAAGTATAGAAAATGTTCGATAAAATTACTTGTAACTTGAGCATTGGCATTTTCTTTTACACTCTTGTCAGAAATTACAAATTTTGACTCTGGAGCATTATGTTATTTGAACCATGGGAACCCGATTTACAGTGTTCTAGACTATATCTGCCATGGCAAAACGTACTCAGAATGTAGCTTACATACTTGTAATTCAAAGACCCAAAGTTTCGGCACTCCTGTCTTGTGTCTTTCTTTTAAATGTTTATACCAAGATTTTGTGTTTTTCCTTTCCCAAGCAGCAGGTTCTGCTCTACTTGTTTTTCTTTTTGCTGGAGGTGGCAAAACAACTGGTAAATAACGCCAGATTAGTATCACCCATCTAGTGAACTAATGCAAATTCTTCATTTTAATTGGCCGCGCTACTAGAGGACTATTAGTAATAGTGCTCGAGTAGCGAAAAGCATGACGCTTTCTTTTGTTTTATTCTCAAATAAATATTTTGTCAACTGGCATTTGCTAACTTTATTATTTCCTGTTCTGTCCGACTAGTTAGGTGATACTAATTTAAAAACAATTAGACCCTTCGCCCTCAAGGGCCACAGATCAATAGCCCATTCGGCTTTGCCTCATGGGCTATTGACTCGTAACCCTTGCGGGCTATGGGTCTAATTGTTAATTATCAGCTGAGACCACAAGTTGCCCTTTGCTCTTTGCTAAACGACTCGCTAACAACCATGCCAGTGGTGAGATACATGAAAATTCAGCCTGCAAGCGTTTCAGGGAAAATACCAAGTGGTCAGAGATGACACCCAAACTTGAAATCCCAGTGCTGAAGAAAGCTTCATGTTAATTCCTTATTTTCTGGAAGTACATTCTATATTATAACATTTGATGGCTTTCATGAAAAGACATTAATTTTATTAAAACTTCACTCATTCAACGGACGACCTTTGCAGTTTTTATAGTTTAGTCATCTGGGATGACCAGACGACTGCGAATGTGGATCCCTGTTTGAGTGTACCGAGATGTTGTTAACTCCTTCATCCCTGAAGCGGCCCCCATTGGCAAGTAAAATCGCCTGGCGTTAGAGCAAAATACACTGTAGTATTACTTTTAGGAGAGAAAGGGTTAAAAATCCATTTAGTGTCTTCAAAGGTTAGGGTTGTGAGTTTTTCTTATTTTAAAGAATGTGGTTGGTGCAAGATCACTAGGGACCCTTAAGCACACAAAACAATAGGTTTAATTAGCAAAAACAATAGTTTTGCACGCCCTGCACGTGTTTTATGTTTTGATTCATTTCTTTGTCGTTCTGGCTTGACAACGACTTGAAATGATCAAATTTGGGGTCATATGGAGGACAAAAGCACCTAACAATGAATTTTCGATTTGCTCTCTAAATATCCACACCGTTCTCACAAATTTTATTCTTGGAATGTGGACTCACATTTTCCATGCCGAGCAACTTGGAGTAATCGCAAACTTATCACAGTAACAGGAAATAATATTTTAATTTACACATGTAAACAGCATTCTCGTAGCCGTCGTCATCATCCTCGCTTAAGGTCCCTGTTATCTAATCTGACACATGTTTCCTTTGTGAAAGGAACAACAACATTAAATTATTTTATTTATTCATTTTTTTATTGTTGTGATCACCCAATTGGAACAGGAGGTCATTGCTGTGGTCACCAACTGGAACAGGAGCTGGTTATTGAAAATACTGACCTGTTTGTAAATAATATGTAATGCTGAATTCATGATTTAAATGTTTGTATTTGAAGTGCAGGTAATAGAAGAAAGGGATAATTTCAGCAATTGTCTGTTATCTAATTAGACACCTGAAAGTTCAGCTGGCTTCAACGGGATTCGAACCCATGACAGTCTGCAATGCCTGTGCAGTACTTCACCAACCAAGGATCACTTCGGCCTTTGAATAATTATTCATAATAATCTTTTTAAACCATTATCGTCTTCAGATACTTGACTTTGGGTGCGCTGAGGCAAAACTCGTGAAAGTTTTAATAAGTCAAGAGCAGTTGACTCACTTGGAAGAGGTGGTGGGTGTGGATATTGACAGGGAACTTTTAGAGCTTAAACCTGATGTGGGAGATCATCATGACCCCCTGGGAGGCTGGACTTGTAGTGTTACAACCCTACCCAGTCATTTTTTGTGTTGTGGTGTGTCAAATATGTTTTGCTTTCCCCGAATAAAAGTATTTGTAGTCAGGAGTCTGTAAAATTTAATTGCGATGTAGTTTTTATTTATTGTCACTGTTATTATCAAGAGAGTTTATTTTGCAGTTCGATCATAACAACCAGTAACTTAAATTAAAGCAGTTTTGAAAAATGCCTGAAAAATATCCAGTCAGGCTAGATGTAGAATGGGGCTGGCATGGATTTGAAGCCAGTTCAAGCCTGGGTGTTTTTTTTCAGGCCTTCTTCGCAACTGCTGAAGTTGCTGCTTAACTGAGATGCTCTTCAACTCATGTACATGTAATATTCCATAAAACTTGCTCACAATGTTGCTGTGGACAAAATTAATGTTCAAACAATATTGCTTGAATTCCTCCTGAATTATGTGTGAATAATTAGCACAGAAGCTAACGGCAACCTTTACATGTATACGTCTTTTAAACATGTTTTTAAACATCATAATGAAAATAAAGTCATATTTATTGCTACTTTTCATTAATTTTAAAATCAAAGCCAGAGTTGAGTTGTGTTGTGTAGTTATTTTCCCTTTTGTATTTTGTTGTTTTAGGTTCAGTCTCTGAAGCAGATGAAAGATTTGTTGATTTTGATGTGATTGCTTGCATTGAGCTGTATGTTATCATTTACAATGTATAATTTTTTACATGACCCATTTTCCTTTGTCCCTATACTGGCTCATTGTGTCGATCAAACACCTCTTACAGTATTAGCAATTGTCTGAATTGATGGGAGTGGAATGGACTAACATCCATTGTAGTAAGTGTTCCTGTTTTGTTTTGGTGGTACAGCTTTGTTGGAAGTAGTTGGTTATATAGCTCAAAGGTGCCCACAATAGTATGCGTGGGGGCAAGCCTCCACTAGTGAAGCCAACTGAAACAGTTATTTGCCTGGGGCCAGTTCCTGAAAGATGTAATAGCCCTATTCCAGTGATAAATGTACCTTATTCCGGCACATTTATCCCGGGAATAGAGTTAAATTACACCTTTCAGGAACCCGCCCCAGGTCTTCATCTGCCCACCAAGAACTTCCCTTGCCATTGCTGGTCTCGTATCGCCTGTTCTCCCTTACTCTGTTCTTTCTTCCTCCATTCCTTTCCGACTACCTACCTTGATCATCTCTCCTACCTCGTTGTAGACCTTTGGGTCAGGGTATGTGAGCTCTAGACTTTAATGCCCATCTTGGCTGCATATTTCGTTGCATTCTTTTTGAGAGGTTTGTGTTCCCTTTTGAACATAATTCTCTTCAAACGTTCAAACCATGGACATAGTATCATCTTGGTTCGAGAAGAGCTTGACAGCGCCCTTCACTTTAGTGACCTTGTACTCAGACTCGATAGACCTCAGGCCTCTACCTCCAGATGTTCTGGGGAGGTAAAGAAGCTCCGTAGAAGCTGATAGATGGCTGCCACTGCTTTCTTTGATTACCTTCCTTGTTTCTCTATCCAGTTGCTGTAATTTTTGTTTCTGATAGAAAACTCTTTTTGCATTCCTAAAGTAAGACTTTTTGTTCTCTACCAGTTTGACGGGAGATGCGACAGAAAGTTTTCCACATTCTTTCTCCAGAACTGTTCTTCTTCCCTTTCTTCGTTATCTTTACTTCCCTACAAGCAGAGGTCTCTTTTCTTTGTGCGTTCGCTGGGCTAATGAATACGGGAAAACAGACCTCTGCCATGGGTTGAAACTGTGCGGTGGTTACTAAGAGACCAAATCAAAATGTGATACTTCATGTTGTGTGGGCTCATTTAACAACAGCAGAATTGTCGTGAAGCAGTGCACTGCATGTAGATGCAGCGGGCTCAAGTCACAGTCAGCAAACATGTCATGGGTTTTCCTAGACTGCAATTGAGATCTTGATCCTTTCTTATTTCCTTTGCTTTCAAAACAAATGGGTCCTTAAGCTTTTGACTTGATGTTTTTCTACTTGGCCAGTCATTTGCTATGCCTGATTTCTTCCATCCTTTATAACCCAGAAAGGCGACAACAACCGAATAGAGAATGCGGTTGACTAGCCATAGATACGCAAAGGGACTGTTAATTGGAATGTTCCGCTTTATGTCTAAGAAGTTCATTTATTTAACAGCTGCGTTAATGTTGAAGATGTCAGCACTTGTTAGCTTTTGTTTAACCGTAGTATCGACATTGCGCGTGAAATCACCAGTCGTTGGGACCATGGAAGCAAAAATTGGTGTCGCACCCATCTACCTGTTGTGGCTTTCAGGCGCTCCCCTAACCTTGGAGACCTGCTGGTTACAGCTAAACTGTCCCCCAATGTAACTCATTCTAATTCCACACTTCCTTCCGGTTCTTTTCGCTGTTGCAAAAACTGCGCTACCTGTCCTTACATTTTCCATCGACTAACCAACTACAAAATCTTCTCTACTGGCGAAACGCGCTCCATTGATTTCCACATAACTTGCGAAACTAAAAACCTTATCTACATGATTCAATGCAACAGATGCCATCTACAGTACATAGGAGAAACTAAACAACGTTTAAAAGACCGTTTTAATGAACACCGCCGCACTTTAGATAACGCTAACACCAAATCCAAACCTACTACAGTCGGAGAACATTTCCTCTCCTCTCCCCACAACATCTCTAAGGACATGCAATTAATTCCTATCAAAAAAATATTTTCTAACAGAGAACTGATCCGTAAGGCCAGGGAAGCTTCTTTGATTTCAAAAGGCAGAACAATTGATCCCAACGGTCTTAATATCCGCGAAAAAATGTATTAGATTTCAGATTATTATTTTGAGTGATTTCCGTTATTTTCCGTGACTCTTAGTATTTGAATTCAAATTCGTTGTAACTGCCATGTTTTATCACATTTTTCCCAGTATTACGTCAGCATCCATTTACTATATATATATGTACATAGAAAGCAATTCAATGTAAACTCTCATTGTACCTGAAGAAGGCTGGTTTGGCCAGCCGAAATATAGTACACCACTAAAATCAAATCTACGTTGTATCGGCTCTTTCTTAAAATATTCAAATTTAAGTGTCTCACCTTATTTTGGAGTATCCATTCTAGTCACAACCAATATTGTTGGCTTTCACTTAAAAGTTCAATGATGAAGGGAGTGATTTGAATGCTCATTTTGGCAAAATGCTTCCATGGTGTGTGGTTCCAGAAAATATTCCTGTTTACCCCAAAGAGAGTTACTGGAAATTGTCAAAGAGAGGTGGGGTGCCAAAAACCAAAATTTTAAGGTAAAAGATGAACCAAAACTGGAATTTCCAGAGAGATTGGGGGCAGGCACAGATCTACGATTTTTCTTAGGAAGGGGTGCACCACTAAGGAATGGCAAAACTGACTGTCATCTCAGGAGGAGGTGTGTACACCCCGCACTCTTCCATTAGATCTGCTCCTGGGGTGGGGGAGGTGGTCAAACTAAAAATCCCTTTCATGGCAGGGGTATATATTTTTTCTGGAACAACACAACTGGAATGCCAATGAGGATATGGAAGACCTCTGATGTAGACAAAGATTGCACTATAATTTGACCTTCAAGGCCAAATGGGTCTCAATGGTGTTGGGTTTAATGTTAGATTACAAGTTCTCCTTTCTTGTCTCCATGCATTTTGTACAGTGCCAGTAAGAAGAATTAATAAAGTAATCAAGAATCGAGACAACTTTCCCTGCGCTGATATACCTTACTTGTTTGATCAAGAGCCTAACGGTTTAGTCATCTTTAATAAGAAATCAACTATAGACCTCTGCTTTTGGTTACATAAGTTCCAGAGTACTCTGAGTTAATTATTCTTGTGTTCAACAATACGATAACCTTTTCTTGTATTTGTAGTTTACATTTATAATCTTGTTGGAATGAATCGTATCCAAACAAAAATAAACGATTTAGAGCAAACAACGAGATTCTTTTTCTTAATTCCTCAATAAAGTGAACGCGCTTGAGTAGTGTTGTATGACAATGCTGCATTGTATTGCATGACGCCGCACTGAGGGTCTATTAGTATAAACAACTGAATTAATTCGGAGGGAAGGATAGAAGGAGAATGTCCACTCCTTATGTGCCATATGACAGGGAGAGATATAGCTCTGCTGTTAAACCCCCTTGAGGAAAGGGGAGGTTGCTAAAAGTGCCACTATGACGAAAATTGCATCTTTTATATCGAAGCCATTTTAAAACATAAAGAAGTAGGCTGCATGAGAAGAAAAATGCTGTTTACTATTTTCAAATATTTCTTTTTGTTCCAGAGATATTCAAGTTTTTAAAATATGCAAATTAGCCAAGTGATGACGTCATACACTCAACCAAATTTTTAGCCTGTTCCAGGCTCTCGATCAGTGAGGACGATCGAAAAAGCGAGCGGGTGACAAGCAGGTTCAACTGCGAGCGGGATCCGGGAGTGAAAAGGACCAGACCCCGCTCGTCGCCTGCCTGCTTTTTCAATCGTCCACACTGACAGCTAGCTAGAGAGCCTGGAACAGGCTACCAAATTTTGATCAAATACAGGTGTCAAATATGTTGAAAAAGGATACATGTATCTCAGCCAATTTGTATCAGAAATGTTTGATTCTTTGTAGTAAGATTCTACTAAATGTGCTCCACAATTTGAGCTTAACAGTTTTGTTATCATGGCAACATCCTGGGTTCCAGAACTCCCCAATATTAAAGGCATTTCTGGCCACCTTTGGCATTCCATTTTCATATTTGCAAATGGTGCCTAATATACATGATCCAACAAGCATATAAATATGTTAGCTTGAGTTTGTGGCCTTGTTTAACGTTTTTTGGGCTGAAAATCACTTACAAATTGAAATCAAGTGGGTGGGGACTGGGAAAGAGTAAGTTGCCATGGGAACAAAATGTTTTATAGCCGTAGGTGCATTTTCTGTAGAACTATTAGCCTACGAAGTTTCAATGGTCTGCGCTGCAAATTGGCCAAGATAGCTCTTTCTATACATGATGTAATATTGGGTTGAGTGCATGACATCATCAGTCATCTCATTTGCATATTTTACGCATTTTTCAAACTTAAATATCTCCGGAACTAATGCACATATTTGCAAACGGTAAACCGCATTTTCATTCTTTCATAGAATTCTTTGTGATACACTTAAAAGATCAAGAGGTAAAAATTTCATAGTGGCACTTTAAGGGACGTGGTCGCTAAATTAATATAGGTTCATGTACTTAAAATATTTTTCAGATTGGGTTAATTGCTTAGTGAACTTGGACTTAAATTAGACCTTCAAGGCCAAATGGGAGGCGAAGTTCACTTCCATCAGCCTGTGCGCACAATTCAAAAACTTCCTTTTTCGGTTACATTTTAGACGTTTTTTCTTTGTGTTCCACAAAATTCAGAGTACCAAAGTACAAGCAAAAACAAACTAAAAGAAAAACAAGTGCAAAAGAAAACGAGAAACCATCTCCGAGCTTATTCGAGTTGCTGTTGTCATTCAAAATATTTCACCATTTCTGATTGGTTAAGACCATGCGCATAATTCACCATAACCAGCTGCCGTTGACCAAATTTGGAAGGAACTTTGTCATATTGAACCGATGACATCAAAAGTTTTGTCATATTGAACCAATGACGTCAAAAGCGCAACCCGCTGCAGGTTTTCGGCCTCAGTGGGTAACAACCCTCCTTGATCTGCAGAATTCTTCATATATCCTATGAAAGCCGAATTCAATAGTTGCTAAATATTGCTAAACAATAGACGCCTTGAATTATTTGAGTTCAAGTGTTTATTGAAGTTTCTTTTCTTTGGCTTATTATTACAGTCACTATTCAGCTGCACTTGTGCAAGTTATGCATCAATCAATTCCAGTGGTGCCCATCCCCCCCTCCTCCCCAAGGCAACTGCAGGGCATTTGTCCATGTTGTCAGTCCCAGGGGTGGGGAATTCACAATTTTATCGTGGCCCGGGGGCTGGGCCCGCGGTGACCCCAGACATTTGACACGTGTTTTCAACACATGGATGAGTTCATCGGGAAGGACGAGGCCTTTGTCAAAGACTGGCTTGTCTGTCAGGGACTAGAAAAACTTGTCGATGTTTTTAAAGGTGTGTTTTCCCAATTTTAGATACTTCTTCATTACTTGTAAGCATATAAATATAAGCGGCAAGGTGAACTATATTTTGTTTATCAAAAAACAATCACTGACGTGAACACTGCGTGAACATGACTATTTCGCATTCAAAACTAGCCTAGCAATTTTAAATTCATGAAAGTGGAGTTAATGTGATTTTCAAGACAGATCTTGGGAGCTTAAAATATTCAAAACAAATGGCTTTTACACAAGAAAATATTTAATGACATGCTATCCTCTAGCAAACCCTTAATTAAAAACAAAATGTAAAGAAATAAATACAATCAGAATCAACTAACACATACTGTACACATACTTGAAGTCTTTAATACCGTTGCATTTAAAAATACTGAACAGTTGACCCTTTTATTCACTGATTAATAAAAAAAACTGCACAAGTATTGGAAAGCGATGATCCCAGGGGCAGGTCATTTGCCCTCTTTCTTCGTCCCCACCCCGGGGCATTAAGACAGTTTAAGTGTCCCCGCCCAGGGAATTTGCCCGTTTGTTCAAAAAAAAAAAAATGCTAATGCCCGAGGGGGGGGGAGGGAAATGGGCACTGCTGGAATTCACTGCTGCATTAATTTAACATAATCTTCCAACTATCAAACTATTTGTTTCGGCTCTTTAGATTACGCCGTTTGGGAAGTCTTATGTGGCTTACTTGCGAAATGGCGAGTCTTCAGACAGCAAGAGACACCAGCCTTGGAATGGCTGCACAGACAACTCTTTGGTTTCATCCGTGTGGAGAGTGAAGCCGAGCATTCCTGCTGCAAGTGTGGCATTGTCTTCCACACAACGGACACGGTCTTCGAGGATGAGTGGAACACTAACTAGGCCGGCCGTCATCTCATCAATATCAATGAGGTCTTTCGTCCCTTCCAGAAAGTCGGTAATCCAGCCCCTGTAACCACTTGGACCTGACCCAAACCTCTTTTGGTAGCTGATAATATGACTCCACCATTCTTTATCTGGTCTTCCTTGGTAGGTAGCCAGCAATTCACGGAACACTTTTTCCACAAGGTCCCACCACTCTGACGACAAACCAAGGTCGTTCTCAATGGGTTCAAGCAGTGTCCGCAGTACCTTCAGTTTGGACTGTAATTTGCTCCAGTCCTCTTCGGTGCCTAACATCTCTACTGCAGGGATTCCACACGCACACATCATCTTATAGTGGAAATACTTTTGAACTGAATACATCAATGTAATCTGAGAAACAATCTTTTGCACTGCAGTTGTGGTGCTGAAATCTGCCGTCATTCCATCCACGAACTCTGGTACTTTCACGTTCTCTTGTATTCCCTTCGCTATTTGATCAAAGAACCAGCTGTAGTCGACAGTATAGATGCTTGTGTCGGGCACTACTACCTCGATGGTTTTCTTTCCTTCGTGATCAACGAACATCTTGCGAACGGACTCTTTCTCAGCGTTTTTGTCGATGGCGCAGGCGACTCGTTTAATAACACAGAACCACCAGTCGTCAGGAGAGGTTCGTAGTTTCCAGTGGTTGTTGTAGCTTGTGATAATGGCGGAAAACAATCCACAATTTCCGAGCGAATAAACGTCCTCCGTTGAACCCAAAGCAGGAACCATATCTTTGAAGGAGGAATCTGCGAAACACTTGAGCAGTTCGTTCGCTGGCTTTGCGACAAGCATGCTGTCTTCAAACTTAGAAGGAATCAGGTGCTCGGCGAGTACCACGGAATTTAGTTTCAAACCATCAGCTGTCGTACACGAATCGATTACAGGCGACTTCGATTCGTTCATGGCCATGGTATATTAAAGTGTGAAAACCAAATTTTTAGCAGATAATGGCAGATCGTTTTAGTGAGGAAGGCAGATGTCTTCTTAGTGACCTGGCCTTTGAATGGCAACGAAGCTGGAGGTGACAGGTGACAGGTGACCTGGGCGCTTCAGTTCAAAATTTTCGAAACGGGGACAAATGGTACGGAAATTTCCTGGGAAAAGTTCCAGAAAATCCGGAAATCATTGAATTTCCGAAAAGCGAACCATTCAACCGAAAATTCCGGGATGAA
>NC_090884.1:63821966-63861966 GCF_036669925.1 Montipora capricornis
CAAGGGTGGTCTTCAATCAGGTGAGACCTTGTAGGAGCTGCGAGGCTACCGAACTAGCAACCGACTTTGAGGAGACTGCAAACGAAATGATATATGAAATGAATTATTGAACTGCGGATATGAAATCAAGTACAGCTACTATCCTCGCACTTATGAACGCAATTTTAGAAATTGCATAGAGAAGCCTGAAAAATTCAGGACTTCAACGGCGTTTAAACCCATAACCTCTGCGATGCCGGTGCCATGCTCTACGAACTAAGCTATGAAGCCTTACAGTTGGGAGCAGGTCAGTTTGTGAGGCTCATGTGTTCCCTTGAGAGGACAAAATGAACAAAATGTAGATATTTGAAGTCGGGCTATAGAAAAAAAGACCAATGATCATCGCACTTAACCAGGCAATTTTCTATCTCGTCTTAAGTTTGTAGAATGCAATGGTTAACATGGTCAAACATATGCCCATAATTTGGGTATACGACAACCATATTGCTCTATAAACGTTTTTTATTAAAATAACCGTGTACTTTGGACAAGGTATAAAGAGTCATTTCCTATCTCGTGGTTTTCTTTATGTTAGCCTCCTTGTCCGTGTAGGAAACCGCGTCTTAAGTTTGTACAATGCCATGGTTAATATATGCGCATAATTTGGGTATACGGTAACCATCTTGCTCTATTAACTTTTTTGTTAACCCTAATCCGAACCCTAACCCTTGTACTCTGGACAAGGAATATAGAGCCTCTTCCCATCACGTATTTATTTTTACAATAGCTTCCTTGTCCATGAAGGAAACCGACGGTCTTAAGTTTGTAGAATGGTATGGTTAATTTGGGTATACGATAACCACGCTGCTATATTAACTTTTTTATCAAAATAACTGGGTAATAGGACATGCAACGAAGAGCTTCTTAGCATCTCCTACATTTATTTTTTATTATGTTTACTCTCATCTGAATCCATTTCGTACGGAAATTATATTTCGTGCGTATTTGTCATTTCGGGAAGTTGTTTAAATGGGTAAGAATTGGTTTGTTTGAAAACGTTCGCAGCAATTTCAACTTGCCGCGATTAGCGCAGGAAAATTTCTGACCCTAGTCGGTATCGTAAAAAGCTGGACGGTTCAGGGGCGCGCAATTAGCCAATCAGATTCAAACATTTCAGTTTCCGGTTTGCTGGGATGCAAAAAAAGCTCTATCTCGGTCAGTAATTTCTTTCCATCTTGTTCATTCGTGCACGCGGGTGTGCTACTCGTGGAGCAAACTGTACTAGGTTTGTGTCCATAATTGGAAAAGTTCGATAATAGCAAGAAAAATTACAAGAAACAGTGTGAGCTTTGGAAAAGCTCTCTTAACAGAACGTGTTTGTACAGTAGGCTGAAAACGGCTTTAAGGTCATAAAAACACTCGGCTGATTCTATTGGACAGATTCTTGGATTTGGCAAGAAACACTAACGACATACAATTTCATTCTACCATGAAATATGGAACCAAACACTTCCTGCTTTGGCTGTAGCCAAAGTCTTTGTTCCTGGCGCCGACCAAAGGACTCCAGGGACGAGAATGGACTACAAGTTTGTAACACGAAACCTGCGCAGGCTTAGTTAATATGAAAGTGAAAGAAAGTTTTCGAGCTGCTCTTTTAACATGTTTCTTAATATGGTCGTTCCAACTAAAGTTAATATTTATTAAAACTCTAAGCATTTTTGTACAATGTAGTGCCTTGCTAAGCTTGTTGCTCCATTACAACCCGAGGCCCGGTCTTAAAGGATCGCGGACCAAGTTAAAAAAAAAAAAGTTTCTGTAATTGCTTGAATAAGCGCCCCGGAACTTATTTCATTTTTCACGCCTAAAGTGAGGCGCTTATTCGAGGGCAGCGCTTATTTGAGGGCAGCGCTTATTTGAGGGCAGCGCTTATTTGAGGAAGGCGCTTCTTTACAAATCATGGACGCCACACAAATATTTATGTACGGAGATTAACAGAAACTTATCATATGGCCCGTACGGCCCCACGCGCGCTCTCATTGAAAAACTATTGGGAAAATGCCCATATGAGGGCCGTACGCATTAGCACGAGCAGGGCCGCAAAAACCCGTACGGCTCTACTAGGAACACGTACTGCTCCGCGCGATTCAATTTTATGGGTTTTCGTCGCTTTTTAGGGCCAAATATTTTCCCGTCTGGCCCTCCCACTCCGTCAATAAGTACATAGTCTTTTGATAGTCACCATTTGACTCTTACGGCATTTTACTCAATGGACGAGCAGAGAAATACAATCAACTGAAGAATATCGGTTTTCACGCAAAGAAATTCCCGAAGCTGTGTTAGAGTTACTTTCTAGTGCTTCTTTAATTTGACGAAATTCCTCGAATAAGCACCGCATTGGGTCCGCGGCGCTTATTCGGGGCTAAAACATATCTGATTTTTTGTTCCAAATGCGGCGGTTATTCGAGGGCGGCGCTTGTTCGAGTAAATACTGTACTTCGCTTCTTTTATCGCATTTTAGGTGCAAAAATGTACTCTGTACTTGGTCAACAGTTGCTTGAGCCTTGCTCTGAAGTGCGTTAGCCATGAATTGTGATTCCGAAGTTTCATCATTCAAAGTAATTCTACAACTGTTAGAGGTGAAGAAATTGACAAGTCGAAGACAAACCAACAAGGAAAATCGTAACCCAAATTATGGACATATGATATGTTAACCGTCGCATGGAACAAACCTAATACAGTAACGAAACTACACGAAAAAGTGGGCTACGATAAAACAAATCCACGAGATGGCAAGAGTATATATTCCTATTTTTTGAACAAATTACTTAGTGTTTTAAATAAAAAGTGTTAGTATAGCATCATGGTTATCGTATGCCTAAATTGTAGGCACATGTTAACCATGGCATTTTATAAACTTAAGACGGTTGCCCTACATGGAGAAGGAGGCTAATATAAAAAAAAAAACCACTAGATGGGAAGAGGCTCTTTATTCCTTGTCCAAAGTACACGGTGATTTTAATAAAAAACGTGAATAGAGCAACATGATTATCGTATACCCAAATTATGGGCATATGTTAACCATAGCATTCTACAAATTTAACTGAGACAGTTTCCTTCATCATCATGTAACTGCCATGGAGAAATGGGCTAATAGAAAACAAATCCACGAGATGGGAAGAAGCTCTTTATTCCTCGTCCAAATTACACGGCTATTTTAATAAAAAAAAAGTTAATAGAGCAACATTGTTATCGTGTACCCAAATTATGGGCATATCAACCGTGGCATTCTACAAAATTAAGAATGGGCATATGTTAACCATGGCACACAATGACGGCGGAAGCCTTTTATTCCTCGTGGAAATTACACGGTGATTTTAATTTTAATTTTAAAACGTTAATAGTGGAACATGGTTATTGTATACCCAAATTATGGGCACATCTTGACCATGGCATTCTACAAGCTCAAGGTGGCGTGGGCTAATATAAAACAAATTCACGTGATGCAAAATTGTCCAGTAAAGTGCGAAGATCATTTCTCATTTTCGTATATAGCCCGACTTTAAAGTTCTACATTTCTTTCATTCATTCCTTTCACGAGAACACATGACCCTAACAAATTGACCTGCTCCCAACTTTAAGGCTTCATAGCTTAGTTGGTAGAGCATTGCCGCCTTCTCTACGCAATTTCTAAAATTGCGAGGATCCAGACGAGGATCATAGCTCACTTGATTTCATGATATCCGCAGTTTAATATATGATTCATTTCAAAAATCATATCGTTCGTTGATCATTCATCATTGGAACATTTAAAACCACAAATTACCAGCTGCTAACATCAGTGTCTTCAGAGTTCAATTAGTTAGAGCGTCGCACCGGCATATTGCGAGGTCACGGGTTCAAACCTGTTGAAGTCCTGGATTTTTGAGGCTTCTCTAAGCAATTGCTAAAATTGTGTTCATAACTGAGAGGATCATAGCCTCACCTGATTTTCTATGCTCACCGCAGTTCAATATATGATTCATTTCATGTATCATTTTGTTCGTAGTCTCCTTTTAAAGTCGGGTGCTACAATAGCTCCGCCATGATTCGCATATATTCCGAGCAGTGCACTTCCTCACCGGGCGTGACTCGTGTGACGGCAGAGTGGACATGCGTAGTCCATGGTTACTTTGCGTGGTTATATCTACATAATTTGTCCCAAATAATACTACACGTACTACAGCTACTACAGGAAACTACAGCTACTACACGGACTACAGCTGCTACACGTACTACAGCTACTACACGTTCTACGGCTACTACACCTATTACAGTTACTACACGTACTACAGCTACTACAGCTACTACACCTGCTACAGCTACTACACGTACTAAAACAACTACACGCACTACAGGTACCACAGCTACTGCAGGTACTACACCTATTACAGGTAATACACCTGCTACAGCTACTACATCTACTACAGCAGCTACACTTACTACAACTACTACAGCTACTACAGGTACTACACTTACTACATCTACCACACGTACTACAGCTACTATACCTACTACACTTACTACTGCTACTATACGTACTACAGCTACTACACCTACTACCATCTGTAGCTACTTCACGTACTGCGGCTACTACATGTACTCCGGCTACTACATGTACTATATGATGGGTGGACAACTATGTGATGGCTTGACATGAAGTACCTCCCGCCAAAAGGGAAAGTGGCGGCAAGGTGTTTGAAATACTGAAAAGTTATCGAGTCATCTTTCAACTTTTCTGTGACTTCAACTGAAAACTTCCTGTTTTATGTAAGTTAAAGTGAAGCTTTGAAACTTCAAAATGTGGTAAGCAATGTGAAGCAATGAATGCTCTGGAGGCCACAAGTGGCAACTTTTCTGCTGGGCTTAAACATGAAAGTGAAACTAAAAGTGAATTGGAGAAACAATTTGAACACGGACATCGGACAGAGGCTGAGGAAGCATTCCAAGGTCCGAAATTTGATCCCCCAGTTTACCGTCGAAGATACGCTGCCGTTTGTGAGCTTGTAAAGAAACACCAAGCGAAAAAGGTATCCGGAGAGGGAAGATATCTGTTTGCAAACTTAACTGGTTAGAGTGTAGTGTGAAGTGCTGGTTTTCTACCCCCATATGAACCATTAGCCCTACTAATGGAAATGGGCCCACACAAGGACAGAGAAAAACTCTGATCAGGGTGGGAATTGAACCCACGACCTTCGGGTTAGATCACCACTGAGCTACAAACATTGCTTTAATTTGTTAATATTCAAATTTACCAACCACAGGAGCTAAAGACCTTTTGTCGCGACAACCAATGAGGCTTTGGTTGGCACATTAATGACAATCGGTGACATCAACGATATCTTCCCTATATTGAAGATACAGTGGTATGCATCCTGTAGTAGATGCAGTGTACAGTATCTTCATTTTTCCTTGTGGGAATTTTTGACTGTTGAAGTTACCGACTACAGCTTACCTGTCACACTGGGTACTTATTAGCTGGGACATACCAACTCTCATGGTCTTAAAATATTCCTGCATTTTGTTATTTCAGCAGCAATTTATGATAAGACGAAGAAAGAAGTGATCCTTGCACTTATCTAATCATTAAATTTTTAAGCTCTAATTGCTTAAATACAAGCAAAAATTAACGATAAAAACCGACGTTTCGGTGTCTTCATGACGCCATTGTCAAGGAGAAATAAAAATTACAAAGTTTGCGGCGAGGTGTAACAAGAAATTAGCATACAGTGTTTGAAGCTAATTATATAAATACTTTTGCGCGAATTGAATCGCTTTGCATGTTCAGAGTGGGTTTTAGGTCTCTGATGAGAAGCATTTCATTCACCAAACAATCGAACTTATTTCTACACTTTTTCAGAAAGCTAAAACACCTCAGTAGATCTTTTGGGACTTCGCCGAACTGAACCGTCGGTTTTTATCGTTAATTTTTGCCTGTCTTTGCATTACCAAATCTTTTTTGATAAGAATTGCTTAAATGGTTAAGATGTTAGTCTCTTACAGACACCTGAAAAATTTAGGTGGCCTGAATGGGATTCGAACCCATGACCTCTGTGATGTCAGGGTAATGCTCTACCAACTGAGCCATGAAGTTACTCAGTTGAAAGCAGGTCAGTTTGTTGGGTTCAATTGCTACAACTGTGATTAGGACTCAACAAATGAAATGAAGTGTATATTTTTGAAGCACGGGGGTATAAATGAAAGACAGAAGTGATCTTTTTGCCTAATCTAAACAATTAAAGCAATTGTCTTTACAGACACCTTTAAAATTCAGATGGCTTGAATGGGATTCAAACCCATGACGTCTGGGATGTCTGTGTAAATCTAATGCTCTTATCACCAACTGAGCGGTATGAAGCCACTACCGTTGTTTAGATTAAGATAAGTGCGAGGATCACTGGTCTCTTTCATCTATATAAATTATGACCCTAACTAACTATTGCTTAACAATCCACTTTTATCTTCAAAAGGGTTAGTGTTCACAGAGTTTTTTATTTGAAAGAATAGGGTTAGTAACGAAACTGTTAACTAATCTACCAGACCTCCATTCATCCTTGAAGTTGCTCCCATTTATGAGTAAAATCATCTGCAATTTAGTCTCAGGACTAAAAGGGTTAAAGGAGACAAAGTCTTTGACTGGTCACCAAGATGTTGTTAACCCGTTCATCCCTGAAGCAGCCCCATTGGCAAGTAAAATCGCCTGCTGTTAGAGCAAAATACACTGTAGTATTACTTTTAGGAGAGAAAGGATTAAAAATCCACTTAGCATCTTCAAAGAATAGGGTTCTGAGTTTTTCTTATTTTAAATAATGTGGTTGGTGCGAGACCAGTAGGGAGCGTTAAGCACACAAAACAATAGATTTAATTAGCAAAAACAATAGTTTTGCATGCCCTGCACGTGTATTTTACATTTTGATACATTTTTTTGCGGTTCTCGTCTTGACAACGACTTGAAATGATCAAATTTCGGGTCATGTACATGGAGGACTAAAGCACCTCACAATGAATTTTCTCTCTAATTTTCCACACTGTGATGATTCACCAATTTTATTCTTGGGATGTGGGCTCACATTTTCCATGCCGAGGGATGTGGAGTAATCGCAAAATTATCACAGTAACAGGAAATAATATTTTTAGACAGCATTCTCGTAGCCGTCATCGTACATTGCTTAAGGTCTCTGTTATCTAATATAACAAACCTTTCCTTTGTGAAAGGAACAACAACATTAAATTATTTTAAATTTATTCATTTTTTTATCGTTGTGGTCACCCAGTTGGAACAGGAGGTCATTGCTGTGGTCACCAACTGGAACAGGAGCTGGTTATTGAAAATACTCACTTGCTAGTTAATAATACGTAATAATGAATTCGTGAATTAAATGTTTACAATTGTATATTTGAAGTGCAGGTAATAGAAGAAAGGGATAATTTCAGCAATTGTCTGTTATCTACCGGTAATTAGACATCTGAAAGTTCAGCTGGCTTCAGCGGGATTCGAACTCATGACAGTCTGCAATGCCTGTGCAGCACTTCACCAACCAAGGATTACTTCGGCCTTTCAATAATTATTCATAATAATCTTTTTAAACCATTATCGTCTTCAGGTACTTGACTTTGGGTGCGCTGAGGCAAAACTCGTGAAAGTTTTAACAAGTCAAGAGCAGTTGACTCACTTGGAAGAGGTGGTGGGTGTGGATATTGATAGGGAACTTTTAGAGAGGAATGAATTCCGTATAAAACCTCTGATATCAGATTATCTGAGACCACGCAGTCATCCGTTCAAAGTCTCCTTGTATCAAGGTATTTACTGAGCTTTTTGCACACTTGAGAACAACATCGAGAATATGATATTATTTCCACAAATGATTGATAGAATTATGAAATTATTCAGATAATTAATTTGCAGAAAATGAAATGCATGAGTTGAAGGTCATCACAGTTAAACAGTGTTCGAGCTTGAGCCCAATTTGGGAGATCGTCATGACCCCCTGTGAGGCTGAACTTGTAGTGTTACAACCCTACCCAGTGATTTTTTGCATCATGGTGAGTCATTTATGTTTTTCTTTCCGCGAATAAAAGGATTTGTAATCAGGAGTCTGTAAAATTTATTTGCGATGTAGTTTGAAGTTATTGTCACACTTTTATCATCAAGAGAAGTTACTTTGCAGTTTGAGCATAACAACTAGTAACTTTAAAGCAGTTTTGAAAAATGCCTGAAAAATATCCAGTCAGGCTAGATGTAGAATGGGGCTGGCATGGATTTGAGGCCTGTTCAAGCCTGGGTAACTTTTCAGGCCTTCTTCACAAATGCTGAAGTTGCTGCTTAACTGCGATGCTCTTCAACTAATGTACATGTAATATTCCTTGAAACTTGCTCACAATATTGCTGTGGACAAACGTTCAAACAATATTGCTTGAATTCCTCCTGAATTATGTCTCAATATACAAAACATGTAGCAAAACACTGAAACTGTTGCACAGAAGCTTATGGCAACCTTACATGTATAAGTCTTATGTTTTAAAACACGATAATGAAAGTAAAGTCAGATTTATTGCTACTTTTCATTAATTTTAAAATCAAAGGCAGAGTTGTGTTTAGAGAACTAATAATGCAAAGACTTTTCAAAAATCAATCAAGTGCAAAGAAGGTTGTTTTGTCTAAAACTAACTAATGATGACTCCGCCAACTGGTCAGTATCTGCATAATTTACATGTATCTCTCAGGAAACATTTGGGTTACATAATGTTGTGGTTTACGGTAATTTTTCAAAATTTTATTGAATGAGTTCAAAAGGTACCATCAGTCAAGGTGCTTTTATGGTTTTAGTTTAAATCAGATAAAACTAATTCCTTTGAAGTTATGTTCATGATAAAGAAATAATGCAGTCATTGACAAGATAAAATCACTGGTAATTATGGACTTAAGCAGATGAACTACCTGTTTTAAATAGACAGTAGTTGACAATTTTTGTAAAATGCTGTTTCCAAGTAAGATCATAGGATTAATTAATACATGCTAATTTTTTATATAGAATTATATGATTTTTCAAGCCATAATTTTCCTCCCTTAGATACAGCAAACACGTGGTTGAAGACTTGGCGTTTTAAACTATTATAGCTTTTTATGGTCTCAATATTATTAGAACATGTAAAAGGCTAAAATGTAAAACATTACAAATTAAAATAGCTAGTTTAATTAAAAGTGGGAAGATAGAATTACAAGGTTCTGGTGGTCACTTTCAAAGATTTTGGTGTAGTTATTTTTCTTTTGTATTTGTTTTTTAGGTTCAGTCGCTGAAGCAGATGAGAGATTTGTTGATTTTGATGTGATTGCTTGCATTGAGCTGTATGTTATCATTTACAATGTATAATTCTTTACATGACCCATTTTCTTTGTCCCTATACTGGCTCATTGTGTCAATCAAACACCTCTTACAGTATTTACTATTAGCAATTGTCTGAATTGATGGGAGTGGGATGGACTGACATCCATTGTAGTAATTGTTCCTGTTTTGTTTTGGTGGTACAGCTTTGTTGGAAGTAGTTGGTTGTATAGCTCAAAGGTGCCCACGATAGTATGCGTGGGGGCAAGCCTCCTTTAAAACCAATTATTTGCCAGGTCTTCATCCGCCTACCAAGAACTTCTCTTGCCAGTGCTGGTCTCGTATCGCCTGTTCTCTCTTACTCTGTTCTTTCTTCCGCCATTCGTAGGCCTTCCCGACTGCCTACCTTGATCATCTCTCCTACTCCTTGTAAATCTCTGGGTCAGGGTATGTGACCTCTAGACTTAATGCCCATCTTGGCTGCATATTTCGTTGCATTCTTTTTGAGAGGTTTGTGTTCCCTTTTGAACACAATTCTCTTCAAACGTCAAACCATGGACATAGTATCATCTTGGTTCGAGAAGAGCTTGACAGCGACCTTCACTTTAGTGACCTTGTACTCAGACTCAACAGACCTCAGGCCTCTACCTCCAAATGTTCTGGGGAGGTAAAGAAGCTCCATAGAAGCTGATAGATGGCTGCCACTGCTTTCTTTGATTACCTTCCTTGTTTCTCTATCCAGTTGCTGTAATTCGGAAAGAGGCCATGTTTGCGTCGGCATAGTGTACGCCAGGATTGGTACTGGTTAGAAGCAATCACTTTTGTGATAATCCAACGGACAAGTGGTCCAGATAACAGATAGCCTTTGAAGATATACTTTAGATGCTCCATACAGCACCAGCTCATCTTCCTGCTTTGTGTTCTCAACCACTACTAAGCACTCCTAGAAATTTGTAACTCTCTCCTCTTTTAGGGCCTTTATAACGTGAGTGTCCCTTACTGTGTCACCTTGATCACTGCTTAGTAAACTGCACTGACATGAACTACAGAGCATTTTTTCTCATTCCATACTAGCCCGATATCTTCCATGGCTCTTTTGGTTGCCTTCATCATTCTATCTAGCTTGCTCTGTGAAGATGAGAAGATTTTCAAGTCACCAATATAGAGCAAGTGCTTAATCTTGCCCACAACAGGTCTTAACATCCTGTACCCTCCTGTCGGAAGCTTTCAACGTCCACACTATACAGTGTACGGTTGATACAAAGCATGGAAAGCCTCAGGCTCGGGGCGTGAGCTTGGGGTAGCCCTTTATTATTAAAGTGGATGATGTCGGAAGTCTTGCAACCTTCCTTGGTCATTGCTGTAAATCATTATTCCAACTCTTACATAACCTACCAACCGTTTCACACATCCATGCTGGGAGTTTATGTAGCCTCAT
The DNA here is from genome assembly GCF_036669925.1 of Montipora capricornis. NCBI lineage: Eukaryota > Metazoa > Cnidaria > Anthozoa > Scleractinia > Acroporidae > Montipora > Montipora capricornis. The sequence goes on from NC_090884.1 coordinate 63,832,743, forward strand.
CATCTCAACCAACCACTGGTGGCTGACAGAATCGAATGCCTTTCACACAATGATCCAAGCCATGCTCGTATTTCGCTTTGCACTCCGACTATGTCAGTAGACCATAATTCTTATCTATCAGGTTACCCATAGTCCGACTGCATTTTGTCCTGGCACCTCACTGCTCACTCTCTAGTAACCTGTGTTTGTCATAGTGCAAATCCATAGGGCGTAGCAACGCGATGTAAACCACTTATACTGGGTGTTAAGGCATGTAATTGGTCTCTGATTCTCGCTGGAGAACATACTGGTTTCGAAATCAGGGTTGTTTTTCCTCAGGGAACCACTCTGGATAATCCCTTTCTCCGCGAGCAATAACTTCAAAGCTAGTCGCAATCCCTTTGTGAAGACATTCGGCCTTTTTCCACCAAAAGTTTGCCATTCGGTCTGAGCCTGGCGCACTCCAGTTTTGCTTTTTCTTGATCATGTTTGCACACTGCTCTTCGCGTAACTCAAAAACTCTCCTTAGACTCCCCTTCCTTGACTGCTTCCAACCAGCCCGGATTTGTATTTGGGGCGGCTGATCTCTCTTCCCATAGAGCCTTCCAGAAACTACTCGCCTCAGTGATGTTTTCAAACGAAAAGGGCGTCTTTGTTTTCCCTGATCCTCCAGGAACTTATATCCTCGGATTGGTTTTTTCTGGGTCTTCTTTATCATTTCCGTAAAACTTCAATAGACAATTTCTGGGTCTGCTTGCATGAGACTATTCAGCGACTTAGACTTGTCTTGCTTTTGTTTCTGATAGAAAACTCTTTTTGCATTCTAAGGTAGACTTTTTGTTCTCTACCAGTGTTGACGGGAGATGCGACAGAAAAGTTTTCCACATTTCTTTCTCCCAGAACTGTTCTTCTTTCCTTCCTTCGTTATCTTTACTTCCCTACAAGCAGAGGTCTCTTTTCTTTGTCGCGTCTCGCTGGACTAATGAATACGGGAAAACAGACCTCTGCCATGAGTTGAAACTGCACGGCAGTTACTAAGAGACCAAATCAAAATGTGACACTTCATGTTGTGTGGGCTCATTTAACAACAGCAGAATTATCGTGAAGCAGTGCACTGCATGTAGATGCAGCGGGCTCAAGTCACAGTCAGCAAACATGTCATGGGGGTTTCCGAGACTGCAATTGAGATCTCGATCCTTTCTTATTTTCTTTGCTTTCAAAACAAATGCGTCCTTAAGCTTTTGACTAGATGTTTTTCTACTTGGCCAGTCATTTGCTATGCCTGAGTTCTTCCATCCTTTATAACCCAGAAAGGCGACAACAACCGAATAGAGAATGTGGTTGACTAGCCATAGATACGCAAAGGGACTGTTAATTGGAATGTTCCGCTTTATGTCTAAGAAGTTCATTTATTTAACAGCTGCGTTAATGTTGAAGATGTCAGCAGCACTTGTTAGCTTTTTTTTTAACCGTAGTATCGACATTGCGCGTGAAATCACCAGTCGTTGGGACCATGGATGCAAAAATTGGTGTCGCACCCATCTACCTGTTTGTGGCTTTCAGGCGCTCCCCTAACCTTGGAGACCTGCTGGTTACAGCTAAACTGTCCCCCAATGTAACTCATTCTAATTCCCACACTTCCTTCCGGTTCTTTCGCTGTTGCAAAAACTGCGCTACCTGTCCTTACATTTTCCATCGACTAACCAACTACAAATTCTTCTCTACTGGCGAAACGCGCTCCATTGATTTCCACATAACTTGCGAAACTAAAAACCTTATCTACATGATTCAATGCAACAGATGCCATCTACAGTATATAGGAGAAACTAAACGACGTTTAAAAGACCGTTTTAATGAACACCGCCGCACTTTAGATAACCCTAACACCAAATCCAAACCTACTACAGTCGGAGAACATTTCCTCTCCTCTCCCCACAACATCTCTAAGGACATGCAATTAATTCCTATCAAAAAAATATTTTCTAACAGAGAATTGATCCGTAAGGCCAGGGAAGCTTCTTTGATTTCAAAAGGCAGGACAATTGATCCCAACAGTCTTAATATCCGCGAAGAAATGTATTAGATTTCAGTTTATTATTTTGAGTGATTTCCGTTATTTTCCGTGACTCTTAGTATTTGAATTCAAATTCGTTGTAACTGCCATGTTTTATCACATTTTTCCCAGTATTACGTCAGCATCCATTTACTATATATATATGTACATAGAAAGCAATTCAATGTTAACTCTCATTGTACCTGAAGAAGGCTGGTTTGGCCAGCCGAAATATAGTAGTACACCACTAAAATCAAATCTACGTTGTATCGGCTCTTTCTTAAAATATTCAAATTTAAGTGTCTCACCTTATTTTGGAGTATCCATTCTAGTCACAACCAATTTTGTTGGCTTTCACTTAAAAGTATGAACAACAAGCCAGCATGATTAAGAATTAAAATATGAAATTCAATGATGAAATGCCAGATTTGAAAGGGAGTGATTTTGGCAAAATGCTTCCATGGTGTGTGGTTTCCAGAAAATATTCCTGTTTACCCCAAGAGAGTTACTGGAAATTGTCAAAGAGAGGTGGGGTGCCAAAAACCAAAATTTTAAGGTAAAAGATGAACCAAAACTGGAATTTCCAGAGAGATTGGGGGCAGGCACAGATCTATGATTTTTCTTAGGAAGGGGTGCACCACTAAGGAATGGCAAAACTGACTGTCATCTCAGGAGGAGGTGTGTACACCCTGCACTCTTCCATTAGATCTGCTCCTGGGGTGGGAGTGGTGGGGGAGGTGGTCAAACTAAAAATCCCTTTCATGGCAGGGGTATAGATTTTTTTCTGGAACAACACAACTGGAATGCCAATGAGGATATGGAAGACCTCTGATGTAGACAAAGATTGCACTATAAATTTGACCTTCAAGGCCAAATGGGTCTCAATGGTGTTGGGTTTAATGTTAGATTACAAGTTCTCCTTTCTTGTCTCCATGCATTTCGTACAGTGCCAGTAAGAAAATTAATAAAGTAATCAAGAATCGAGACAACTTTCCCTGCGCTGATATACCTTACTTGTTTGATCAAGAGCCTAACGGTTTAGTCATGTTTAATAAGAAATCAACTATAGACCTCTGCTTTTGGTTACATAAGTTCCAGAGTACTCTGAGTTAATTATTCTTGTGTTCAACAATACGATAACCTTTTCTTGTATTTGTAGTTTACATTTATAATCTTGTTGGAATGAATCGTATCCAAACAAAAATAAACGATTTAGAGCAAACAACGAGATTCTTTTTCTTAATTCCTCAATAAAGTGAACGCTCTTGAGTAGTGTTGTATGACAATGCTGCATTGTATTGCATGACGCCGCACTGAGGGTCTATTAGTATAAACAACTGAATTAATTCGGAGGGAAGGATAGAAGGAGAATGTCCACTCCTTATGTGCCATATGACAGGGAGAGATATAGCTCTGCTGTTAAACCCCCTTGAGGAAAGGGGAGGTTGCTAAAAGTGCCACTATGACGAAAATTGCATCTTTTATATTGAAGCCATTTTAAAACATAAAGAAGTAGGCTGCATGAGAGAAAAAAATGCTGTTTACTATTTTCAAATATTTCTTTTTGTTCCAGAGATATTCAAGTTTTTAAAATATGCAAATTAGCCAAGTGATGACGTCATACACTAAACCAATTTTTAGCCTGTTCCAGGCTCTCGATCAGTGAGGACGATCGAAAAAGCGAGCGGGTGACAAGCGGGTTCAACTGCGAGCGGGATCCGGGAGTGAAAAGGACCAGACCCCCGCTCATCGCCTGCCTGCTTTTTCAATCGTCCACACTGACAGAGAGCCTGGAACAGGCTACCAAATTTTGATCAAATACAGGTGTCAAATATGTTGAAAAAGGATACATGTATCTCAGCCAATTTGTATCAGAAATGTTTGATTCTTTGTAGTAAGATTCTACTAAATGTGCTCCACAATTTGAGCTTAACAGTTTTGTTACCATGGCAACATCCTGGGTTCCAGAACTCCCCAATATTAAAGGAATTTCTGGCCACCTTTGGCATTCCATTTTCATATTTGCAAATGGTGCCTAATATACATGATCCAACAAGCATATAATAATATGTTAGCTTGAGTTTGTGGCCTTGTTTAACGTTTTTTGGGCTGAAAATCACTTACAAATTGAAATCAAGTGGTGGGTGGGGACTGGGAAAGAGTAAGTTGCCATGGGAACAAAATGTTTTATAGCCGTAGGTGCATTTTCTGTAGAAACTATTAGCCTACGAAGTTTCAATGGTCTGCGCTGCAAATTGGCCAAGATAGCTCTTTATATACATGATGTAATATTGGGTTGAGTGCATGACATCATCAGTCATCTCATTTGCATATTTTACGCATTTTTCAAACTTAAATATCTCGGGAACTAATGCACATATTTGCAAACGGTAAACCGCATTTTCATTCTTTCATAGAATTCTTTGTGATACACTTAAAAGATCAAGAGGTAAAAATTTCATAGTGGCACGTTAAGGGACGTGGTCGCTAAATTAATATAGGTTCATGTACTTAAAATATTTTTCAGATTGGGTTAATTGCTTAGTGAACTTGGACTTAAATTAGACCTTCAAGGCCAAATGGGAGGCGAAGTTTCACTTCCATCAGCCTGTGCGCACAATTCAAAAACTTCCTTTTTCGGTTACATTTTAGACGTTTTTTCTTTGTGTTCCACAAAATTCAGAGTACCGAAGTACAAGCAAAAACAAACTAAAAGAAAAAACAAGTGCAAAAGAAAACGAAAACCATCTCCGAGCTTATTCGAGTTGCTGTTGTCATTCAAAATATTTCACCATTTCTGATTGGTTAAGACCATGCGCATAATTCACCATAACCAGCTGCCGTTGACCAAATTTGGAAGGAACTTTGTCATATTGAACCGATGACATCAAAAGTTTTGTCATATTGAACCAATGACGTCAAAAGCGCAACCCGCTGCAGGTTTTCGGCCTCAGTGGGTAACAACCCTCCTTGATCTGCAGAATTCTTCATATATCCTATGAAAGCCGAATTCAATAGTTGCTAAATATTGCTAAACAATAGACGCCTTGAATTATTTGAGTTCAAGTGTTTATTGAAGTTTCTTTTCTTTGGCTTATTATTACAGTCACTATTCAGCTGCACTTGTGCAAGTTATGCATCAATCAATTCCAGTGGTGCCCATCCCCCCCTCCTCCCCAAGGCAACTGCAGGGCATTTGTCCATGTTGTCAGTCCCAGGGGTGGGGAATTCACAATTTTATCGTGGCCCGGGGGGCTGGGCATTAGCGTACCCGCGGTGACCCCAGACATTTGACACGTGTTTTCAACACATGGATGAGTTCATCGGGAAGGACGAGGCCTTTGTCAAAGACTGGCTTGTCTGTCAGGGACTAGAAAAACTTGTCGATGTTTTTAAAGGTGTGTTTTCCCAATTTTAGATACTTCTTCATTACTTGTAAGCATATAAATATAAGCGGCAAGGTGAACTATATTTTGTTTATCAAAAAACAATCACTGACGTGAACACTGCGTGAACATGACTATTTCGCATTCAAAACTAGCCTAGCAATTTTAAATTCATGAAAGTGGAGTTAATGTGATCTTCAAGACAGATCTTGGGAGCTTAAAATATTCAAACAAATGGCTTTTACACAAGAAAATATTTAATGACATGCTATCCTCTAGCAAACCCTTAATTAAAAACAAAATGTAAAGAAATAAATACAATCAGAATCAACTAACACATACTGTTGAGGTCCTTGAAGTCTTTAATACCGTTGCATTTAAAAATACTGAACAGTTGACCCTTTTATTCACTGATTAATAAAAAAAACTGCAGAAGTATTGGAAAGCGATGATCCCAGGGGCAGGTCATTTGCCCTCTTTCTTCGTCCCCACCCCGGGGCATTAAGACAGCTTAAGTGTCCCCGCCCAGGGAATTTGCCTGTTTGTTCAAAAAAAAAAAATGCTAATGCCCGAGGGGGGGGAGGGGGGGGGGAAATGGGCACTGCTGGAATTCACTGCTGCATTAAGGACGGTGCCTACGATTGTTATTGCGCATACCCTTTCTGCGCCTTCTCGAGATACTCGGTTTTTCCTATCGGTGATGCTTTCTAATACAGGGATATTTTTGCGCGGTTTAAAACCAACTATCCGGAAAAAAAGTAGATCTTAGTAAGTGTCCTTCGTTTCCAAAACGAAAATTGGGGGTAACCATGCATTTTTGAGAGATATTAAGCTTCAATTAGTCAGAAGAAGTGAGAAAGAACGCCATACATTGCTTTGTATTTTAAAGCTTTTTTTACAAATATTATTCATCAATTATCTTTGAAAAATGCGCGGGTTTCCCCCAATTTTTTTTTTGGATTTCAAAAACATTTTTTTTAAGATCTACATTTCCTGCATAATCACAAACCAAAAAAATCTTTAATTAGTCGATCACCTGCCTTAATTAACATAATCTTCCAACTATCAAACTATTTGTTTCGGCTCTTTAGATTACGCCGTTTGGGAAGTCTTATGTGGCTTACTTGCGAAATGGCGAGTCTTCAGACAGCAAGAGACACCAGCCTTGGAATGGCTGCACAGACAACTCTTTGGTTTCATCCGTGTGGAGAGTGAAGCCGAGCATTCCTGCTGCAAGTGTGGCATTGTCTTCCACACAACGGACACGGTCTTCGAGGATGAGTGGAACACACTAACTAGGCCGGCCGTCATCTCATCAATATCAATTAGGTCTTTCGTCCCTTCCAGAAAGTCGGTAATCCAGCCCCTGTAACCACGTGGACCTGACCCAAACCTCTTTTGGTAGCTGATAATATGACTCCACCATTCTTTATCTGGTCTTCCTTGGTAGGTAGCCAGCAATTCACGGAACACTTTTTCCACAAGGTCCCACCACTCTGACGACAAACCAAGGTCGTTCTCAATGGGTTCAAGCAGTGTCCGCAGTACCTTCAGTTTGGACTGTAATTTGCTCCAGTCCTCTTCGGTGCCTAACATCTCTACTGCAGGGATTCCACAAAGCAACATCATCTTATATTGGAAATACTTTTGAACTGAATACATCAATGTAATCTGAGAAACAATCTTTTGCACTGCAGTTGTGGTGCTGAAATCTGCCGTCATTCCATCCACGAACTCTGGTACTTTCACGTTCTCTTGTATTCCCTTCGCTATTTGATCAAAGAACCAGCTGTAGTCGACAGTATAGATGCTTGTGTCGGGCACTACTACCTCGATGGTTTTCTTTCCTTCGTGATCAACGAACATCTTGCGAACGGACTCTTTCTCAGCGTTTTTTGTCGATGGCGCAGGCGACTCGTTTAATAACACAGAACCACCAGTCGTCAGGAGAGGTTCGTAGTTTCCAGTGGTTGTTGTAGCTTGTGATAATGGCGGAAAACAATCCACAATTTCCGAGCGAATAAACGTCCTCCGTTGAACCCAAAGCAGGAACCATATCTTTGAAGGAGGAATCTGCGAAACACTTGAGCAGTTCGTTCGCTGGCTTTGCGACAAGCTTGCTGTCTTCAAACTTAGAAGGAATCAGGTGCTCGGCGAGTACCACGGAATTTAGTTTCAAACCATCAGCTGTCGTACACGAATCGATTACAGGCGACTTCGATTTGTTCATGGCCATGGTATATTAAAGTGTGAAAACCAAATTTTAGCAGATAATGAACTTCTTAGTGACCTGGCCTTTGAATGGCAACGAAGCTGGAGGTGACAGGTGACAGGTGAGGTGACCTGGGCGCTTCAGTTCGAAATTTTCGAAACGGGGACAAATGGTACGGAAATTTCCTGGAAAAGTTCCAGAAAATCCGGAAATCATTGAATTTCCGAAAAGCGAACCATTCAACCGAAAATTCCGGAAATTCGGGATGAAAGTCAAATGGAACGAAAATTTCCAGGAAAAAAATTTTTTCGAAAATGTGGGTATACCTCGCGAGGTTGTCCTATTTTGAGGGGGACATTGGGATTTTTTTTTTGCGGTTTTGGCTATTTTTAGATCGGTTTTTCGGGTTTTTTGTGCCAAAAGACTTCGGTTTTTTCGGTTTTGGTGTTCATTGCGGTTTGCGGATTTTTCGTTCGTTTTTAGCATTTGGTTTTTCGGTTTTTATAGAAAATATGAGCGGTTTTTCGGTTTTGTTATCCGATGTGCTTTTTAGGTTTTCCTATTTTGTCCTATTTGGGTTCCGGTTTCTCTTAGATTTGAGTGGAAATTGATCTCGAATAGAGTGTTTTTTTATTATTCATTTATTTATTTATTTATTTATTTATTTATTTAATCTTTATTTAATCACGGTACAATTCATCAGCAATAAAAATCATATGTACAATTAAAAATTTAAAACCAACTATAGATAAAACTATGTAAACTACATTAACTATCTTACTCAATATCATACAATAAAAGCTGCTTTCCATGAATGCCGTGTTTAGAATAATGGCTTAGATAACCTCTTTAATCAGTCATTTGAATTGACTGAGGGACGCTGCTTTCCTTAGTTCTAATGGGCAAACTGTTCCACAAAACTGCGCCACTGTAGCTAAAGCTGTTTTCTGTAGTATTTTGTGCGCGGTTGCGGAACATTTACCTTATTCACAGAGCCTCTCAAACAATTACCAGAATCGCGATGGACAAATTTCGAGCAGAGATACTCAGGTGCTAGTCCCTTTAGGGACTTAAATACCATTGTTGCTCTTTCAATTTGCCTTTGAGAGACTAGGGATTTCCATCTCAAGAGTTCAAATAAATCCTATTCCAGCAAAGAAACACCAAGTCCAACCCGCGGTCGGCTCTCATTTTTGTTCCATCGATTATGCTGTCCAATCCTATGTCTCTGACACCAAAGCTGAGTGAGGTCCGAGAACTTCTTCTACGGCAAAATGTCCAAATCGGATGTATTGTGGAGTCTTGGCTTAAAGAACACATTAGCGACTCGGTTGTAAACATTGAGGGCTACAATATCATGCGGAAAGACCGCTCTACATTCGACCACGGAGGAGTGTGTGTGTATATCAAAGAGGACATAAAATACGAACTTGCGGAAACCTTAACATGCTGCATCGACCATGAAATTATTTGGGTTAAACTGATGCCCTCAAGATCTCCTCGCGGTTTTTCGTGCGTGATTTTAGCTGTTGTTTACTACCCCGGCCGGACAAGCCCGGTGGAGTCCGATGGTCAGAAGCTACTCAATCATCTATTTGACAGTTTGACAGCAGCAGAAGCCATGTTTCCTAACTGCGGGCTAATTATTGCTGGCGATTTTAACCGCTTGAATACTGGTCGCTTGCAGCGTCATTTCAAACTGAAACAACTTGTGAAATTTCCAACAAGAGGCGATGCAACGCTTGACCTGGTTTTAACCAACTTGGGCGACCATTTCTCGACTCCAGAATGTTTTCCACCCTTTGGCCTTTCAGACCATTGTACAGTTATCGTCCAGCCAAGGAAGAGAGTACCCAATCAACACACTCGGAAGTCCATTACCATCAGGGACATTAGAGACAGCAATAAGATGTGCCTTGGTCGGTACTTTAGTAGTATCAATCAATTGGTCTGTTGTCATCAGTCAGCCTACCTGTGAGGAAAAACTCCAGGGTCTTTAACGAAGTGATTGAAATCGGCATGAGTAATATCATGCCTGAGAGAATGATCCAAGTCTACCCAAAGGACGCCCCTTGGATGTCGGTCAAGCTGAAGGAGCTAATACGCAAGCGCCAGCAAGCATTTCACGCCAATAAATCAGGCCTGATGTACAAGTACTATCGTAATGCAGTAAATAAGAAAGGAAACGGTGTAAAGCAAAGTATTACACTTCTAAGGTGAAAGATCTTAAAGGTGTGTCAACCCGCGCCAGTGGTGGAGCGAAGTGAATAAGCTCAGTGGATCAAAAAAGCAAAATTCGTCACTATTTTCCTCCCTCAATGTTCCTGAGTATAACAACTTGTCTCCAACAGAAGTTGCTAATTCCATCAACCATGCATTACTGGAGCCACTTCAACCTTACGAGCCCATCGACAGCGAGCGTGAGGCCCTACAATTGCCCCTAGAAGAGAATCCAGAGTTCCTAGAGGTGTCCGTGCAAAGAGTGTACAACAACCTGCTTCACCTGAATAAGCATAAAGCTTTCTGCCCGGATGGCCTTTCCAACTGGGTGTTAAAGGAGTACGCCGAAATCCTAGTTACTCCTCGTTCAAAACATCCTGACGCCTCATACAGTGAGCAAAAACTACCCTCAATGTGGAAAATTGCAGATGTCATCCCCCTGCCCAAGGTGAAGCAAGTCACCGACCCAAAAAAGGAACTGCGTCCAATCTCTCTCACGTCTACCCTCTCGAAAATATCTGAGGACTTTATTGTTTCTGATTACATAAAACCTGCCCTAGAGAGAGCCTAGTTGACTCCAACCAGTTTGGTACCATATCTGGTTCTTCAACCGTGTTGGCACTCATTAGTATGATTCATAAGTGGCTCGAAGCAACGGATGGTAACGGTGCTTCTGTGCGTGTCCTTCTCTTTGATTATCGAAAGGCCTTTGACCTCATAGACCACAAGAGTTTGGTCAACAAATTGAAGCGGGTCAATATTCCTAATAGTGTAATCAACTGGGTGATTGACTTCCTGTCAGGAGGAAGATCTCAAAGAGTCAAACTTGGGAAGGACTGCGTTTCAGAGTGGGGCACAGTGCCGTCTGGAGTGCCACAGGGGACAAAGTTGGGTCCCTGGCTTTTTCTCTTGATGATTAATGACTTGACTGTTCCAAGCATCTTCAACATGTGGAAATATGTTGATGATACTACGGTATCAGAGAACATACCTAAGGCCAACAGAGCAAGTCACAAGAAGCAGTAGATGCAATCTACGATTGGTCCAAAGGAAATTTGTTCCAGCTTAATGGCGAGAAGACTAAAGAGTTAGTTATATCCTTCAGTCGTGACTCCCCGCAACTCCCTAGGGTTTGCATAGACGGAACTCCTATCAAAACCATACAGAGCACAAAGCTACTCGGCTTGACAATCAATGATACGCTAACGTGGCACGACCATATAGAAGAACTTGTTAAAAAAGCGTCGAAGAAACTGTACTTTCTTATTCAACTAAGCGCGCGCACGTTCCTACTTCAGATCTTGTAACATATTTTTGCGCATGTATCTTGAGTCCTTGAGTCCATCAGGGCCCACCAGGAAAAGTTAACAGAACACCTTTTTAAGTCTATTGTTAATGATCCACGGAGTAAGATTACCAGCCTCCTGCCTCCCTCAGTTTCTATCTCATATGAGCTGAGAAGGCAGAGGAGGTTTGCCATGCCTCTTGTAAAGACAAATAGATTTGCAAATTCATTCATAGTTAAGAGTGCGAGGGAAGCATTTAAGTAATTTCTGACAGTAGTCGCTTTGTAATTATATAATAGTAGTAGTTTTTAAAATCATTTCTTATATTTCTTACTTGTAAAGAGGCGCAATTCAGTTTTTTTTAACTGCAATTTTTTTCTTAATAAACACACACAGTACACACAGTACAGTACACAGTCAGTGCAGATGACAACAATTCCCAAGGGCAGCAAGATGAATTAGGGACATCGACGAATTTTCTCTTTGGTGCAACGTCGCGATATGCAAGGGCGGTGCTCGGAGAGGGAGGGGGGGGGGGGTGGGTCCCACATAAAAAGGGGAGGGATGCTCGTCGTCTCGCCTGGAGGTGTAAATTTCGGATTTTGGTCTCACTTAGGGTGTTTGGGCAAAAATGCAATCATATGTAGCCGTGAAGGTCTCCTTTACGGTTGCGCGCGAAGAAATATAAAAGTGTATATTTACACTTTTATATTTCTTCTCGCAGGTGAAAGTATTAGATGATAATACTACTGGGGGAGGGGGGGGGGGGGCGGTGAGCTTCAATATTCGACTGCTGTTTTAAGTATCTGTTTATTACCACATTTAAACCTTTGAGCAAGTTCCCCCGCTGCCATGTAAAACAAGGAACAAATTGTACCAGTTAGCTTCCTCAATGCAATCGCATGTTTTAGACCAAGATTAAACATTCCATTCGAATCTCCAAACTGACCTGTCTTAGTTATCAAATAGAAATGTTCAATTAGAGATTTTCGATTGAAGTTTCCGAAGATATAGCTTTTTGTAATTGCAAAATTGCAATTCTAGAGAGGACTTTTTTGCAAATTCTCCTAAGTTAGCTTGGGCTCACGGAAATTGAGCCCACAAAGTCCGGGCTCGAGAGAGCGGCAGAAATAAAGCCTATGATTTTAGCAGAACATTGTAGGGACATTGCAGCATTGAGCGAAACCGGGCTTCGAGATCAACCGCAGTTTTTGGACTATGTTTCTATCCCTGGCTTTGTTACGGAATTCCGGAACAGGGAAGGTATAAGGGGAGGTGGCGGCGTCGGTGTCTATATTAAAGAAAATATCAATTATAAGCGCCGTCGTGACATTGAAAATGCCCCACCAGAACTTGAACATCTATGGATAGAGGTGCCTGGCCGCAATAAGTATAGTAGGGCCTTAGTAGTTGTGATCGAGGTGTGATTTACACATTCCGAGCGCGCATGCTCAGTCCTTCCGATTGGCTGAATAGTTTAGAGAACTTACTTGGATACCTGACTGTGTACTGGGATGGCATGTTTAATGCTTACAGGAGACATCAATATCGATATGCTTCGTCCTTCTGACCATCTAACGAAAAGGTATCAAGGTATACTGGATATGTTCGAGCTTACACAGATTGTGAATGGGCCTACACGTGTTACAAGGACCTCTAAAACCTTAATTGATCACTTTATCACCAACCACACGCAAAAGGTGACCAACACTGGTATAATTCCATGCTCTATTGTAAGTGACCACGATGCCATCTACGCATGCGTCAATGTACGGCTCCCTCGGTTCCAGCCTCGTTATAAATTTATCCGGGACATCAGGAACTTTAAAGAGGACGTGTTTAAAGAGGACTTTTCTACTCTTCCTCTGTCTGTTATATCCTACTCAGATGATCCAGACGAACAACTAGAGACACTGAATGCACCAATTTCCGAGTGTCTTGAGAGACACACGCCCCCTTGCGGAAGGTTCGTGTCACGCGACCACCCGCTCCATGGATGAAGGACCCATTGGTAGAGGAACTTCAGAAGAAACGAGATGCTGCTCGATTTACCGCTCACCAGACCAGCACTTATGCTGCTTGGCATGAGTTTCGTTCGGTCAGGAATAAATTAAAGTCGGCAATAAGAACTGCTCGGAAGGCATTTATTAAGTCGCGCGAGGTTTGGAAAGATTGCTCGGGTGTCTCCAGTGCCAAAGATTGACAACTCAGTCTCTAAAGATCAACTTCGACCCATCTCAGTCCTTCCTGTTCTATCCAAGGTTTTTGAGAGAAGCTTGTGGCTATTCAAATGACGAATTATGCGGACCACGCCCATCTTCTTCACGATCGTATCTCTGCTTTCCGTAAAGGGCATTTCCACCACTACAGCCTTGATGGGAGTTAGAGATGATATTCGCTATGCCATGAAAAGGAAAGAGGTCACGCTTATGGTATTAGCGGATTTTTCGAAGGCTTTTGACACCATATCAGTTGGCAAGACCATCGTGAAGTTCTACAAGCTCGGTTTCTCAAAACCCTTTCTCAAGTGGCTCTTGAGCTATCTATGTGGCCGCTTTCAATTCGTGCAGATCGACGATAGGAAGTCCTCATACCAGTTGTCTCAGTAAGGCGTCCCACAGGGGTCCATCCTGGGACCGATGATTTTTAACTTATACGTATCAGATCTACACGAGGGTCACTCCACCATCAAATGGAAAGCGACCAGTATGCAGACGACACCTCACTGTACAGTCATTCTAATGTCAAGGAGTTAGACTCAAGAGCTGTGGACATGAATGAGACTCTTGCAAGTATCATAAACTGGCCCCAGGACTCCAACTTGGCGCTGAACCCTGCAAAGACTAAGTGTATGTTGTTCTCAACTCCTCAGATGTCGTCTTACCATTCTCTAGCTGAACGTCCTATACATTTATCTGTAGGAGATAAAACCCTTGAGCGTGTTCACTCTATTAAATTATTCAGCATAGTGCGGCAGCCCTCTTCAATTCTCTGCCATCTGATGTTCAATGTTGTGATGATTTTAAATCTTAAGTAAGCAAACATTATGTATTCTAAGGGAGCGCTGCCGGAATAGGCGGCATGATTTCTTGCCGAGTTTAGATAATGTATGTATATATTGTATGATTACATTTTACCGTTTATTACTTAGTTTTTTACAAATTTTCGATTAAGATTTATGTTAATTTCCTCATTTTACTTTTATATCAGGCGAAAGAGCTATATCATGGATGTACTGATATAAAACCGTTATTATTATTATGATTATTATTATTATTATTATTATGTTATTATTATTATTATTATTAATTAGATGGTGAAAATTATCGCGTGCGATCTTCTTTTCCTAATACAGTCCAAGTGTACAATAAAATGTCTAGAACTAACGGTTGGTATTCGAATCTAACCTTAAAAACAATGCAGTACGCAAAAAAGAAATGTTACATAAACGTGGTCAAAGACATGAGAATTAACTACAGATGTGTTAGAAGTTGTAAACCTTTCCATGAGCTCCCTTGGTGTTTTCTCCAACGAATGCTCTACGTTCTTAGAAATGATGAATGACATTGGCATTGACGAAAACGCAACAACACTATATGATCAAAAAAATGATAAAGTCTAGCCCATTAGAGCAAACATATTTTATATTCTGTCGTAGAAATAAGACTTGGGATAGCCTAGACTTATAAAACACGTTTTTGCAGGCGGGCAGATGAATTTTGTACAATGTTGCCAGTCTTTTAATTTGCGATTGCTGTAGGCCAGATAAAAGCCATATTTACAATGACCCAACTTCGACGAAATAAAAGCTTGAATCAGTACTGATCAGACTGACGGTACGAAAGGAACTTTCTAAATTTTAGCCATGTTACGAAGGTGGAAAAATGCAGTTTTACAGATATTATTAATCGCTTTTACATCCATAGAAAGCACTCTATCAAGCCCAAACACCGATGTTCTTGGCAGATTTGCTAGCTTTAATAATATCGGCTCCGATCAGGATTGAATCTAGTTGGAGGTGGAGGACGGTGGCGAGCAGTCAGGACAATGAAGGAGCTCCGTCTTATCCCCATTGATTCTTAAGCTTGTTCACAACCATACCATTTTTGGACACATTAAATGCACCCTTCAATTAATGATTTGGACTGTAAAGCATCTGCAGGTTTTCCCTGACATGTATAAATGCGTGTCATCGGCATAGAAATGAGAAACCCCATACCGTGACGCTTGATGGCATTTGCAATCGGGGCCGTGGTACATGCATGGAAATACAAAATCGGTCCCAACAACAGATCCCTGTGGGACACCACAGGCCAGCTTGTGCTTAGATGAACAATCATTCGCCTCTGACGTATTGGAACCGATTTGAGAGTTATGAACGCCATATTCTGTCCTTAGATACAGTTAGGGCAATCATATCAAGACGAAATTTGGCCAGGGTATTAAGTACCTATCGTAGATTTCTCACATTATGTTTTCCTCTCCAAATAATGTTACCATGGCAACGATATTAGGCATTTCTTTGAGCCTTAAAATCAACATATGTTGTCCTTTTTGAAGAAACGGGACGGTGAAATTTTCCCATTCAGCGTTACCAGATAATGTTAGAAATACTCTCTAAAATATTTAAAATTCAACAAAATCTGTAGGTCAGTTTTTCAGAAAAATAAGTTTTTTTGAATTGTGTCTCTAATTTTTTTTTTCACCTACAGAATTTTTTTAAATTTGAAAGACAAAACGGTTTAAATTAATCTAAGCTAACATGCAAAAAATGAAAAAATTCACCGTCCAGAAGCAGAGATATAAACGAGTAAAGTTGCAAAATCAGGAAAAATTAGGGGGTTACAAGATCAGCATTACGCATGCGTCACCCGCTCATTCGAGTCCGCGCGCGAGTGGAGCTACAGGTCAACACAAACGGATTTAAGTGACTATTAAACCGTTTAAGTAGAATTTTCGTAGTTTTCGTGAATAGACTGAAAATTTCAAGCAGATTTTTATCCTCGAACAGTGAGGCGTGAAGCTACTACCTTCTCGGTTGCTTTGGACACAAAGCGCAGGTTTGAATAGGTCTGTAGTTCTGCTAGATTTCATGGTCTAATGAGTCTTGCTTGACTAATGAGTAATGAGTCTAGCTTTGTACCATGGTGTCACGCAGGTGACAATTTGGGAATTCTAAATGCTGCAGTATTTTAGAAACGAAAGACGTCATGGAACTGGATACTTGAAAAAAGATTACTTTTAGGTCGTCTTCAACCTCCTATAGATAAAAATTCAAACACCTCTGGATTTGGATTGTGATTTGATGACGTCATTGCGAAAACCATCTTTCCTGCCAACCTCGACAACAAGGGAGGAGAAGAAGAGAGAGCCTGGGTTCGAGATTGCTTTACTTCCCGTCTAGTCTCGCCTGTTAGGTATATTTGGGTCAAATTATGTAGATATAACCACGCAAAGTAACCATGGACTACGCATGTCCAACTCTGCCGTCACACTAGTCACGCACGGCGAGGAGGTGCAACGATAATGGCGTAACTAGCAGGGTCACCTCGCAGCTCTTACAACGTCTCACCGATTGGAGACCACCCTTGAGGTTTAACAAAAGAACAAATAACAGAAACAATGACCCTAGGCCTAAAACAAAAGCGCCATTGTTTCTGTACCCTAGGCCTAAAACAAAAGGGCCATTGTTTCTGTTATTTGTACTTTAGTTAAACCTCAAGGGTGGGCTCCAAACAGGTGAGACCTGGTAGGAGCTGCGAAGCTACCGAACTAGCAACCGACTTTGAGGAGACTGCAAACGAATGATATATGAAATGAATATTGAACTGCGGATATGAAATCAAGTACAGCTACTATCCTCGCACTTATGACGCAATTTTAGAAATTGCATAGAGAAGCCTGAAAAATTCAGGACTTCAACGGCGTTTAAACCCATAACCTCTGCGATGCCGGTGCCATGCTCTACCAACTAAGCTATGAAGCCTTACAGTTTGGAGCAGGTCAGTTTGTGAGGCTCATGTGTTCCCTTGAGAGGACTAAATGAACAAAATGAAGATATCTGAAGGCGGGCTATAGAAAAAAAGACCAATGATCATCGCACTTAACCAGGCAATTTTCTATCTCGTCTTAAGTTTGTAGAATGCAATGGTAAACATGGTCAAACATATGCCCATAATTTGGGTATACGACAACCATATTGCTCTATAAACGTTTTTTTATTAAAATAACCGTGTACTTTGGACAAGGAATAAAGAGTCTTTTCCTATCTCGTGGTTTTCTTTATGTTAGGCTCCTTGTCCGTGTAGGAAACCGCGTCTTAAGTTTGTACAATGCCATGGTTAATATATGCGCATAATTTGGGTATACGGTAACCATGTTGCTCTATTAACTTTTTTGTTAACCCTAACCCGAACCCTAACCCTTGTACTCTGGACAAGGAATATAGAGCCTCTTCCCATCACGTATTTATTTTTACAATAGCTTCCTTGTCCATGAAGGAAACCGACGGTCTTAAGTTTGTAGAATGGTATGGTTAATTTGGTGGTATACGATAACCACGCTGCTATATTAACTTTTTTATCAAATAAATAACTGCGTAATAGGACATGCAACGAAGAGCTTCTTCGCATCTCGTACATTTATTTTTTATTATGTTTACTCTCATCTGAATCCATTTCGTACGGAATCTATATTTCGTGCGTATTTGTCATTTCGGGAAGTTGTTTAAATGGGTAAGACTTGGTTTGTTTGAAAACGTTCGCAGCAATTTCAACTTGCCGCGATTAGCGCAGGAAAATTTCTGACCCTAGTCGGTAATCGTAAAAAGCTGGACGGTTCAGGGGCGCGCAATTAGCCAATCAGATTCAAACATTTAAGTTTCCGGTTTGCTGGGATGCAAAAAAGCTCTATCTCGGTCAGTAATTTCTTTCCATCTTGTTCATTCGTGCACGCGGGTGTGCTACTCGTGGAGCAAACTGTACTAGGTTTGCGTCCATAATTTGAAAAGTTCGATAATAGCAAGAAAAATTACAAGAAACAGTGTGAGCTTTGGAAAAGCTCTCTTAACAGAACGTGTTTTGTACAGTAGGCTGAAAACGGCTTTAAGGTCATAAAAACACTCGGCTGATACTATTGGACAGATTCTTGGATTTTGGCAAGAAACACTAACGACATACAATTTCATTCTACCATGAAATATGGAACCAAACACTTCCTGCTTTGGCTGTAGCCAAAGTCTTTGTTCGTGGCGGCCGACCAAAGGACTCCAGGGACGAGAATGGACTACAAGTTTGTAACACGAAACCTGCGCAGGCTTAGTTAATATGAAAGTGAAAGAAAGTTTTCGAAGCTGCTCTTTTAACATGTTTCTTAATATGGTCGTTCCAACTAAAGTTAGTATTTATTAAAACTCTAAGTATTTTTGTACAATGTAGTGCCTTGCTAAGCTTGTTGCTCCATTACAGCCCGAGGCCCGGTCTTAAAGGATCGCGGACCAAGTTAAAAAAAAAAAGATAGTTTCTGTAATTGCTTGAATAAGCGACCCGGAACTTATTTCATTTTTCACGCCTAAAGTGAGGCGCTTATTCGAGGGCACGCGCTTAGTTTGAGGGCAGCGCTTATTTGAGGACGGCGCTTCTTTACAAATCATGGACGCCACACAAATATTTCTGTACGGAGATTAACAGAAACTTATCATATGGCCGTACGGCGCACGCGCGCTCTCATTGAAAAAATATTGGGAAAATGCCCATATGAGGGCAGTACGCATTAGCACGAGCAGGGCCGCAAAAAGCCGTACGGCCTACTAGGAACACGTACTGCTCCGTGCGATTCAACTTTATGGGTTTTCGTCGCTTTTTAGGGCCAAATATTTTCCCGTCTGGCCCTCCCACTCCGTCAATAAGTACATAGTCTTTTGATAGTCACCATTTGACTCTTACGGCATTTTACTCAATGGACGAGCAGAGAAATACAATCAACTGAAGAATATCGGTTTTCACGCAAAGAAATTCCGAAGCTGTGTTAGAGTTACTTTCTAGTGCTTCTTTAATTTGACGAAATTCCTCGAATAAGCACCGCATTGGGTCCGCGGCGCTTATTCGCGGCTGAAACTTATCTGCTTTTTAATTTTTGTTCCAAATGCGGCGGTTATTCGAGGGCGGCGCTTGTTCGAGTAAATACTGTACTTCGCTTCTTTTATCGCATTTTAGGTGCAAAAATGTACTCTGTACTTGGTCAACAGTTGCTTGAGCCTTGCTCTGAAGTGCGTTAGCCATGAATTGTGATTCCGAAGTTTCATCATTCAAAGTACTTCTACAACTGTTAGAGGTGAAGAAATTGACAAGTCGAAGACAAACCAGCAAGGAAAATCGTAACCCAAATTATGGACATATGATATGTTAACCGTCGCATGGAACAAACCTAATACAGTAACGAAACTACACGAAAAAGTGGGCTACGATAAAACAAATCCACGAGATGGCAAGAGTATATATTCCTACTTTTTGTACAAATTACTTAGTGTTTTAAATAAAAAGTGTTAGTATAGCATCATGGTTATCGTATGCCTAAATTGTAGGCACATGTTAACCATGGCATTTTATAACTTAAGACGGTTGCCCTACATGGAGAAGGAGGCTAATATAAAAAAAAAAACCACGAGATGGGAAGAGGCTCTTTATTCCTTGTCCAAAGTACACGGTGATTTTAATAAAAAACGTGAATAGAGCAACATGATTATCGTATACCCAAATTATGGGCATATGTTAACCATAGCATTCTAGAAACTTAACTGAGACAGTTTTCTTCATCATCATGTAACTGCCATGGAGAAATGGGCTAATAGAAAACAAATCCACGAGATGGGAAGAAGCTCTTTATTCCTCGTCCAAATTACACGGCTATTTTAATAAAAAAAAAGTTAATAGAGCAACATTGTTATCGTGTACCCAAATCATGGGCATATCAACCGTGGCATTCTACAAAATTAAGAATGGGCATATGTTAACCATGGCACACAATGGGAAGAAGCTTTTTATTCCTCGTGCAAATTACACGGTGATTTTAATTTTAATTTTAAAACGTTAATAGTGCAACACGGTTATTGTATACCCAAATTATGGGCACATCTTAACCATGGCATTCTACAAAGTCAAGGTGGTTTGCTGCACCGTGACGTGGGCTAATATATAACAAATTCACGAGATAGAAAATTGTCTAGTAAAGTGCGAAGATCATTTCCAGTCTCATTTCGTATATAGCCCGACTTTAAATTTCTACATTTCTTTCATTCATTCCTTTCACGAGAACACATGACCCTAACAAATTGACCTGCTCCCAACTTTAAGGCTTCATAGCTTAGTTGGTAGAGCATTGCACCTTCTCTACGCAATTTCTAAAATTGCGAGGATCCAGACGAGGATCATAGCTCACTTGATTTCATGATATCCGCAGTTTAATATATGATTCATTTCAAAAATCATATCGTTCGTTGATCATTCATCATTGGAACATTTAAAACCACAAATTACCAGCTTCTAACATCAGTGTCTTCAGAGTTCAATTCAGAGTTAGAGCGTCGCAGTGGCATACTGCGAGGTCACGGGTTCAAACCTGTTGAAGTCCTGGATTTTTGAGGCTTCTTTAAGCAATTGCTAAAATTGTGTTCATAACTGAGAGGATCATAGCCTCACCTGATTTTCTATGCTCACCGCAGTTCAATATATGATTCATTTCATGTATCATTTTGCTCGTAGTCTCTTTAAAGTTGGGTGCTACAATAGCTCCGCCATGATTCGCATATATTCCGAGCAGTGCACTTCCTCACCGGGCGTGAGTGGACATGCGTAGTCCATGGTTACTTTGCGTGGTTATATCTACATAATTTGTCCCAAATAATACTACACCTACTACAGCTACTACAGGAAACTACAGCTACACGGACTACAGCTACTACACGTACTACAGCTACTACACGTACTACAGCTACTACACGTTCTACGGCTACTACACCTATTACAGTTACTACACGTACTACAGCTACTACAGCTACTACACCTGCTACAGCTGCTACACGTACTAAAACAACTACACGCACTACAGGTACCACAGCTACTGCAGGTACTACACCTATTACAGGTAATACACCTGCTACAGCTACTACATCTACTACAGCAGCTACACTTACTACAACTACTACAGCTACTACAGGTACTACACTTACTACATCTACCACACGTACTACAGCTACTATACCTACTACACTTACTACTGCTACTATACGTACTACAGCTACTACACCTACTACCATCTGTAGCTACTTCACGTACTGCGGCTACTACATGTACTCCGGCTACTACATGTACTATATGATGGGTGGACAACTATGTGATGGCTTGACATGAAGTACCTCCCGCCAAAACGGAAAATGGAGGCAAGGTGTTTGAAATACTGAAAAGTTATCGAGTCATCTTTCAACTTTTCTGTGACTTCAACTGAAAACTTCCTGTTTTATGTAAGTTAAAGTGAAGCTTTGAAACTTCAAAATGTGGTAAGCAATGTGAAGCAATGAATGCTCTGGAGGCCACAAGTGGCAACTTTTCTGCTGGGCTTAAACATGAAAGTGAAACTAAAAGTGAATTGGGGAAACAATTTGAACACGGACATCGGACAGAGGCTGAGGAAGCATTCCAAGGTCCGAAATTTGATCCCCCAGTTTACCGTCGAAGATACGCTGCCGTTTGTGAGCTTGTAAAGAAACACCAAGCGAAAAAGGTATCCGGAGAGGGAAGATATCTGTTTGCAAACTTAACTGGTTAGAGTGTAGTGTGAAGTGCTGGTTTTTCTACCCCCATATGAACCATTAGCCCTACTAATGGAAATGGGCCCACACAAGGACAGAGAAAAACTCTGATCAGGGTGGGAATTGAACCCACGACCTTCGGGCTAGATCACCACTGAGCTACAAACATTGCTTTAATTTGTTAATATTCAAATTTACCAACCACAGGAGCTAAAGACCTTTTGTCGCGACAACCAATGAGGCTTTGGTTGGCACATTAATGACAATCGGTGACATCAACGATATCTTCCCTATATTGAAGATACAGTGGTATGCATCCTGTAGTAGATGCAGTGTACAGTATCTTTATTTTTTCCTTGTGGGAATTTTTGACTGTTGAAGTTACCGACTACAGCTTACCTGTCACACTGGGTACTTATTAGCTGGGACATACCAACTCTCAGGGTCTTAAAATATTCCTGCATTTTGTTATTTCAGCAGCAATTTATGATAAGACGAAGAAAGAAGTGATCCTTGCACTTATCTAATCATTAAATTTTTAAGCTCTAATTGCTTAAATACAGGCAAAAATTAACGATAAAAACCGATGTTTCGGTGTCTTCATGACGCCATTGTCAAGGAGAAATAAAAATTACAAAGTTTGCGGCGAGGTGTAACAAGAAATTAGCATACAGTGTTTGAAGCTAATTATATAAATAATTTTGCGCGAATTGAATCGCTTTGCACGTTCAGAGTGGGTTTTAGGTCTCTGATGAAAAGCATTTCATTCACCAAACAATCGAACTTATTTCTACACTTTTTCAGAAATGCTAAAACACCTCAGTAGGTCTTTTGGGACTTTGCTGAACTGAACCGTCGGTTTTGATCGTTACTTTTTGCCTGGCTTTGCATTACCAAATCTTTTTTGATAAGAATTGCTTAAATGGTTAAGATATTAGTCTCTTACAGACACCTGAAAAATTTAGGTGGCCTGAATGGGATTCGAACCCATGACCTCTGTGATGTCAGGGTAATGCTCTACCAACTGAGCCATGAAGCCACTCAGTTGAAAGCAGGTCAGTTTGTTGGGTTCAATTGCTACAACTGTGATTAGGACTTGACAAATGAAATGAAGTGTATATTTTTGAAGCACGGGGGTATAAATGAAAGAGAGAAGTGATCTTTTTGCCTAATCTAAACAATTAAAGCAATTGTCTTTTACAGACACCTTGAAAATTCAGATGGCTTGAACGGGATTCAAACCCATGACCTCTGGGATGTCTGTGTAAATCTAATGCTCTTATTACCAACTGAGCTGTATGAAGCCACTACCGTTGTTTAGATTAAGATAAGTGCGAGGATCACTGATCTCTTTCATCTATATAAATTATGACCCTAACTAACTATTGCTTAACAATCCACTTTTATCTTCAAAAGGGTAGTGTTCACAGAGTTTTTTATTTGAAAGAATAGGGTTAGTAACGAAACTGTTAACTAATCTACCAGACCTCCATTCATCCTTGAAGTTGCTCCCATTTATGAGTAAAATCATCTGCAATTTAATATGTCAGAGTAGAGTGACTCACTCTCAGGACTAAAAGGGTTAAAGGAGACAAAGTCTTTGACTGGTCACCAAGATGTTGTTAACCCGTTCATCCCTGAAGCAGCCCCATTGGCAAGTAAAATCGCCTGCTGTTAGAGCAAAATACAGTGTAGTATTACTTTTAGGAGAGAAAGGGTTAAAAATCCACTAAGGATCTTCGAAGAATAGGGTTCTGAGTTTTCTTATTTTAAAGAAATTCATGTGGTTGGTGCGAGACCAGTAGGGAGCGTTAAGCACACAAAACAATAGATTTAATTAGCAAAAACAATAGTTTTGCATGCCCTGCACGTGTATTTTACATTTTGATATATTTTTTTGCGGTTCTCGTCTTGACAACGACTTGAAATGATCAAATTTCGGGTCATGTACATGGAGGACTAAAGCACCTCACAATGAATTTTCTCTCTAATTTTCCACACTGTGATGATTCACCAATTTTATTCTTGGGATGTGGGCTCACATTTTCCATGCCGAGGGATGTGGAGTAATCGCAAAATTATCACAGTAACAGGAAATAATATTTTTAGACAGCATTCTCGTAGCCGTCATCGTACATTGCTTAAGGTCTCTGTTATCTAATATAACAAACCTTTCCTTTGTGAAAGGAACAACAACATTAAATTATTTTAAATTTATTCATTTTTTTATCGTTGTGGTCACCCAGTTGGAACAGGAGGTCATTGCTGTGGTCACCAACTGGAACAGGAGCTGGTTATTGAAAATACTCACTTGTTAGTTAATAATACGTAATACTGAATTCGTGAATTAAATGTTTACAATTGTATATTTGAAGTGCAGGTAATAGAAGAAAGGGGTAATTTCAGCAATTGTCTGTTATCTACCGGTAATTAGACATCTGAAAGTTCAGCTGGCTTCAGCGGGATTCGAACTCATGACAGTCTGCAATGCCTGTGCAGCACTTCACCAACCAAGGATTACTTCGGCCTTTCAATAATTATTCATAATAATCTTTTTAAACCATTATCGTCTTCAGGTACTTGACTTTGGGTGCGCTGAGGCAAAACTCGTGAAAGTTTTAATAAGTCAAGAGCAGTTGACTCACTTGGAAGAGGTGGTGGGTGTGGATATTGATAGGGAACTTTTAGAGAGGAATGAATTCCGTATAAAACCTCTGATATCAGATTATCTGAGACCACGCAGTCATCCGTTCAAAGTCTCCTTGTATCAAGGTATTTACTGAGCTTTTTGCACACTTGAGAACAACATCGAGAATATGATATTATTTCCACAAATGATTGATAGAATTATGAAATTATTCAGATAATTAATTTGCAGAAAATGAAATGCATGAGTTGAAGGTCATCACAGTTAAACAGTGTTCGAGCTTGAGCCCAATTTGGGAGATCGTCATGACCCCCTGTGAGGCTGAACTTGTAGTGTTACAACCCTACCCAGTGATTTTTTGCATCATGGTGAGTCATTTATGTTTTTCTTTCCCCGAATAAAAGGATTTGTAATCAGGAGTCTGTAAAATTTATTTGCGATGTAGTTTGAAGTTATTGTCACACTTTTATTATCAAGAGAAGTTACTTTGCAGTTTGAGCATAACAACTAGTAACTTTAAAGCAGTTTTGAAAAATGCCTGAAAAATATCCAGTCAGGCTAGATGTAGAATGGGGCTGGCATGGATTTGAGGCCTGTTCAAGCCTGGGTAACTTTTCAGGCCTTCTTCACAAATGCTGAAGTTGCTGCTTAACTGCGATGCTCTTCAACTAATGTACATGTAATATTCCTTGAAACTTGCTCACAATATTGCTGTGGACAAACGTTCAAACAATATTGCTTGAATTCCTCCTGAATTATGTCTCAATATACAAAACATGTAGCAAAACACTGAAACTGTTGCACAGAAGCTTATGGCAACCTTACATGTATAAGTCTTATGTTTTAAAACATGATAATGAAAGTAAAGTCAGATTTATTGCTACTTTTCATTAATTTTAAAATCAAAGGCAGAGTTGTGTTTAGAAAACTAATAATGCAAAGACTTTTCAAAAATCAATCAAGTGCAAAGAAGGTTGTTTTGTCTAAAACTAACTAATGATGACTCCGCCAACTGGTCAGTATCTGCATAATTTACATGTATCTCTCAGGAAACATTTGGGTTACATAATGTTGTGGTTTACGGTAATTTTTCAAAATTTTATTGAATGAGTTCAAAAGGTACCATCAGTCAAGGTGCTTTTATGGTTTTAGTTTAAATCAGATAAAACTAATTCCTTTGAAGTTATGTTCATGATAAAGAAATAATGCAGTCATTGACAAGATAAAATCACTGGTAAATTATGGACTTAAGCAGATGAACTACCTGTTTTAAATAGACAGTAGTTGACAATTTTTGTAAAATGCTGTTTCCAAGTAAGATCATAGGATTAATTAATACATGCTAATTTTTTATATAGAATTATATGATTTTTCAAGCCATAATTTTCCTCCCTTAGATACAGCAAACACGTGGTTGAAGACTTGGCGTTTTAAACTATTATAGCTTTTTATGGTCTCAATATTATTAGAACATGTAAAAGGCTAAAATGTAAAACATTACAAGTTTAAAATAGCTAGTTTAATTAAAAGTGGGAAGATAGAATTACAAGGTTCTGGTGGCCACTTTCAAAGATTTTGGTGTAGTTATTTTTCTTTTTGTATTTTGTTGTTTTAGGTTCAGTCGCTGAAGCAGATGAGAGATTTGTTGATTTTGATGTGATTGCTCTCATTGAGCTGTATGTTATCATTTACAATGTATAATTCTTTACATGACCCATTTTCCTTTGTCCCTATACTGGCTCATTGTGTCAATCAAACACCTCTTACAGTATTTACTATTAGCAATTGTCTGAATTGATGGGAGTGGGATGGACTGACATCCATTGTAGTAATTGTTCCTGTTTTGTTTTGGTGGTACAGCTTTGTTGGAAGTAGTTGGTTGTATAGCTCAAAGGTGCCCACGATAGTATGCGTGGGGGCAAGCCTCCTTTAAAACCAATTATTTGCCAGGTCTTCATCCGCCTACCAAGAACTTCTCTTGCCAGTGCTGGTCTCGTATCGCCTGTTCTCTCTTACTCTGTTCTTTCTTCCGCCATTCGTAGGCCTTCCCGACTGCCTACCTTGATCATCTCTCCTACCTCCTTGTAAATCTCTGGGTCAGGGTGTGTGACCTCTAGACTTAATGCCCATCTTGGCTGCATATTTCGTTGCATTCTTTTTGAGAGGTTTGTGTTCCCTTTTGAACACAATTCTCTTCAAACATTCAAACCATGGACATAGTATCATCTTGGTTCGAGAAGAGCTTGACAGCGACCTTCACTTTAGTGACCTTGTACTCAGACTCAACAGACCTCAGGCCTCTACCTCCAAATGTTCTGGGGAGGTAAAGAAGCTCCGTAGAAGCTGATAGATGGCTGCCACTGCTTTCTTTGATTACCTTCCTTGTTTCTCTATCCAGTTGCTGTAATTCGGAAAGAGGCCATGTTTGCGTCGGCATAGTGTACGCCAGGATTGGTACTGGTTAGAAGCAATCACTTATGGGGATAATCTAACTGTCAAGTGGTCCACATAACAGATAGCCTTTGAAGATATACTTTAGATGCTCCATACAGCACCAGCTCATCTTCCTGCTTTGTGTTCTCAACCACTACTAAGCACTCTCCTTCTTTTAGGGCCTTTATAACGTGAGTGTCCCTTACTGTGTCACCTTGATCACTGCTTAGTAAACTGCACTTGACATAAACTACAGAGCATTTTTTCTCATTCCATACTAGCCCGATATCTTCCATGGCTCTTTTGGTTGCCTTCATCATTCTATCTAGCTTGCTCTGTGAAGATGAGAAGATTTTCAAGTCATCAATATAGAGCAAGTGCATAATCTTGCCCACAACAGGTCTTAACATCCTGTACCCCTCCTGTCGGAAGCTTTCAACGTCCACACTATACAGTGTACGGTTGATACAAAGCATGGAAAGCCTCAGGCTCAGGGCGTGAGCTTGGGGTAGCCCTTTATTATTAAAGTGGATGATGTCGGAAGTCTTGCAACCTTCCTTGGTCATTGCTGTAAATCATTTATTCCAACTCTTACATAACCTACCAACCGTTTCACACATCCATGCTGGGAGTTTATGTAGCCTCATCATCTCAACCAACCACTGGTGGCTGACAGAATCGAATGCCTTTCACACAACGATCCAAGCCATGCTCGTATTTCTCTTTGCACTCCGACTATGTCAGTAGACCATAATTCTTATCTATCAGGTTACCCATAGTCCGACTGCATTTTGTCCTGGCACCTCACTGCTCACTCTCTAGTAACCTGTGTTTGTCCAAGTGCAAATCCATAGGGCGTAGCAAACGCGATGTAAACCACTTATACTGGGTGTTAAGGCATGTAATTGGTCTCTGATTCTCGCTGGAGAACATACCTGGTTTCGAAATCAGGGTTGTTTTTTCCTCAGGGAACCACTCTGGATAATCCCTTTCTCCGCGAGCAATAACTTCAAAGCTAGTCGCAATCCCTTTGTGATGACATTCGGCCTTTTTCCACCAAAAGTTTGCCATTCGGTCTGAGCCTGGCGCACTCCAGTTTTGCTTTTTCTTGATCATGTTTGCACACTGCTCTTCGCTTAACTCAAAACTCTCCTTAGACTCCCCTTCCTTGACAGCTTCCAACCAGCCCGGATTTGTATTTGGGGCAGCTGATCTCTCTTCCCATAGAGCCTTCCAGAAACTACTCGCCTCAGTGATGTTTTCAAACGAAAGGGCGTCTTTGTTTTCCCTTGATCCTCCAGGAACTTTATATCCTCGGATTGGTGTTTTCTGGGTCTTCTTTTATCATTTCCGTAAAACTTGCATAGACACTTTCTGGGTCTGCTTGCATGAGACTATTCAGCGACTTAGACTTGTCTTGCTTTTGTTTCTGATAGAAAACTCTTTTTGCATTCTAAGGTAAGCCTTTTTGTTCTCTACCAGTTTGACGGGAGGTGCGACAGAAAGTTTTCCACATTCTTTCTCCAGAACTGTTCTTCTTCCCTTCCTTCTTTATCTTTACTTCCCTACAAGCAGAGGTCTCTTTTCTTTGTCCGTTCGCTGGACTAATGAATACGGGAAAACAGACCTCTGCCATGAGTTGAAACTGCGCGGCAGTTACTAAGAGACCAAATCAAAATGTGATACTTCATGTTGTGTGGGCTCATTTAACAACAGCAGAATTATCGTGTAGCAGTGCACTGCATGTAGATGCAGCGGGCTCAAGTCACAGTCAGCAAACATGTCATGGGTTCCGAGACTGCAATTGAGATCTCGATCCTTTCTTATTTTCTTTGCTTTCAAAACAAATGCGTCCTTAGGCTTTTGACTAGATGTTTTTCTACTTGGCCAGTCATTTGCTATGCCTGATTTCTTCCATCCTTTATAACCCAGAAAGGCGACAACAACCGAATAGAGAATGCGGTTGACTAGCCATAGATATGCAAAGGGACTGTTAATTGGAATGTTCCGCTTTATGTCTAAGAATTTCATTTATTTAACAGCTGCGTTAATGTTGAAGATGTCAGCACTTGTTAGCTTTTGTTTAACCGTAGTATCGACATTGCGCGTGAAATCACCAGTCGTTGGGACCATGGATGCAAAAATTGGTGTCGCACCCATCTACCTGTTGTGGCTTTCAGGCGCTCCCCTAACCTTGGAGACCT
>NC_090884.1:63889466-63899466 GCF_036669925.1 Montipora capricornis
CTTTAATTTGACGAAATTCCTCGAATAAGCACCGCATTGGGTCCGCGTCGCTTATTTGGGGCTGAAACTTATCTGCTTTTTTGTCCCAAATGCGGCGGTTATTCGAGGGCGGCGCTTGTTCGAGTAGATACTGTACTTCGCTTCTTTTATCACATTTTAAGTGCAAAAATGTATTCTGTACTTGGTCAACAGTTGCTTGAGCCTTGCTCTGAAGTGCGTTAGCCATGACTTGTGATTCCGAAGTTTCATCATTCAAAGTAATTCTACAACTGTTAGAGGTGAAGAAATTGACAAGTCGAAGACAAACCAACAATGAAAATCGTAACCCAAATTATGGACATATGATATGTTAGCTGTCGCATAGAACAAACCTAATACAGTAACGAAACCACACGAAAAAGTGGGCTGCGATAAAACAAATCCACGAGATGGCAAGAGTATATATATTCCTATTTCTAGTTTTGAACAAATTACTTAGTGTTTTAAATAAAAAGTGTTAGTATAGGAACATGGTTATCGTATGCCGAAATTGTGGGCACATGTTAACCATGGCATTTTATAAACTTAAGACGGTTGCCCTACATGGAGAAGGAGGCTAATATAAAAAAAAACCACGAGATGGGAAGAGGCTCTTTATTCCTTGTCCAAAGTACACGGTGATTTTAAAAAAAGACGTTAATAGAGCAACTTGATTATCTTAAACCCAAATTATGGGCATATGTTAACCATAGCATTCTACAAACATAACTGAGACAGTTTCCTTCATGGAACTGCCACGGAGAAATGGGCTAATAGAAAACAAATCCACGAGATGGGAAGAAGCTCTTTATTCCTCGTCCAAATTACACGGCTATTTTAATAAAAAAAAAGTTAATAGAGCAACATTGTTATCGTGTACCCAAATTATGGGCATATCAACCGTGGCATTCTACAAAATTAAGAATGGGCATATGTTAACCATGGCACACAATGGGAAGGAGCTTTTTATTCCCGTGCAAATTACACGGTGATTTTAATTTTAAAACGTTAATAGTGCAACACGGTTATTGTATACCCAAATTATGGGCACATCTTAACCATGGCATTCTACAAACTCAAGGTGGTTTGCTGCACCGTGACGTGGGCTAATATATAACAAATTCACGAGATAGAAAATTGTCTAGTAAAGTGCGAAGATCATTTCCAGTCTCATTTTCGTATATAGCCCGACTTTAAAGTTCTACATTTCTTTCATTCATTCCTTTCACGAGAACACATGACCCTAACAAATTGACCTGCTCCCAACTTTAAGGCTTCATAGCTTAGTTGGTAGAGCATTGCACCTTCTCTACGCAATTTCTAAAATTGCGAGGATCCAGACGAGGATCATAGCTCACTTGATTTCATGATATCCGCAGTTTAATATATGATTCATTTCAAAAATCATATCGTTCGTTGATCATTCATCATTGGAACATTTAAAACCACAAATTACCAGCTTCTAACATCAGTGTCTTCAGAGTTCAATTCAGAGTTAGAGCGTCGCAGTGGCATACTGCGAGGTCACGGGTTCAAACCTGTTGAAGTCCTGGATTTTTGAGGCTTCTGTAAGCAATTGCTAAAATTGTGTTCATAACTGAGAGGATCATAGCCTCACCTGATTTTCTATGCTCACCGCAGTTCAATATATGATTCATTTCATGTATCATTTTGTTCGTAGTCTCCTTTTAAAGTCGGGTGCTACAATAGCTCCGCCATGATTCGCATATATTCCGAGCAGTGCACTTCCTCACCCAGCGTGACTCTTGTGACGCCAGAGTGGACATGCGTAGTCCATGGTTACTTTGCGTGGTTATATCTACATAATTTGTCCCAAATAATACTACACCTACTACAGCTACTACACGAATCTAAAGCTACTACAGCTACTACACGTTCTACGGCTACTACACCTATTACAGTTACTACACGTACTACAGCTACTACACCTGCTACAGCTACTACACGTACTAAAACAACTACACGCACAACAGGTACCACAGCTACTACAGGTACTACACCTATTACAGCTACTACACCTGCTACAGCTACTACATCTACTACAGCAGCTACACTTACTACAACTACTACAGCTACTACAGGTACTACACTTACTACCTCTACCACACGTACTACAGCTACTATACCTACTTCACTTACTACTGCTACTATACGTACTACAGCTACTACACCTACTACTATCTGTAGCTACTTCACGTATTGCGGCTACTACATGTACTCCGGCTACTACATGTACTATATGATGGGTGGACAACTATGTGATGGCTTGACATGAAGTACCTCCCGCCAAAAGGGAAAATGGCGGCAAGGTGTTTGAAATACTGAAAAGTTATCGAGTCATCTTTCAACTTTTCTGTGACTTCAACTGAAAACTTCCTGTTTTATGTAAGTTGGAGTGAAGCTTTGAAACTTCAAAATGTGGTAAGCAATGTGAAGCAATGAATGCTCTCGAGGCCACAAGTGGCAACTTTTCTGCTGGGCTTAAACATGAAAGTGAAACTAAAAGTGAATTGGAGAAACAATTTGAACACGGACATCGGACAGAGGCTGAGGAAGCATTCCAAGGTCCGAAATTTGATCCCCCAGTTTACCGTCGAAGATACGCTGCCGTTTGTGAGCTTGTAAAGAAACACCAAGCGAAAAAGGTATCCGGAGAGGGAAGATATCTGTTTGCAAACTTAACTGGTTAGAGTGTAGTGTGAAGTGCTGGTTTTTCTACCCCCATATGAACCATTAGCCCTACTAATGGAAATGGGCCCACACAAGGAAAGAGAAAAACTCTGATCAGGGTGGGAATTGAACCCACGACCTTCGGGTTAGATCACCACTGAGCTACAAACATTGCTTTAATTTGTTAATATTCAAATTTACCAACCACAGGAGCTAAAGACCTTTTGTTGCGACAACCAATGAGGCTCTGGTTGGCACATTAATGACAATAGGTGACATCAACGATATCTTCCCTATATTGAAGATACAGCGGTATGCATCCTGTAGTAGCTGCAGTGTACAGTATCTTCATTTTTTCCTTGCGGGAATTTTTGACTGTTGAAGTTACCGACTACAGCTTCAGCCTTCTCAAAATATTTTTCGGGAGCAGGTCATAAGGAAGGCGGAGACGGTTTGGTGGTATAGGCACCCCGGGCCAAGCGAGTGCCCAAAGGACGCAAGCTTCTAGGGGGGTCTGGGGGCATGCTCCCCTAGGGAATTTTTTAAATTTAGACACTCACAGATGCAATTTAGTGCAATCTGGGGGATTTAAAGTGATGAAATTTCACATATGGAATTGACACTTGCTTGGAGTCTGACAATAAATACTGGAATGTTAGTTAAATAAACATTTCATGTGCGCGAGGCCAAAAAATATTGCGGACGCGAATTTGTACGTGAAACAAACTTTTTTCAAGCTTTTATAATATCTCCAGTGACTTCACGTTCGAGCTAAAAATGTGTTGTCCGACATTTTCTGACTGGAAGGAGACGGTCAAGCTTTCTGAGGAGGCGGCTCATTGAGCCGTCGACCGGCCGGTTTTGAGAAGGCTGCAGCTTACCTGTCACACTGGGTACTTATTGGCTGGGACATACCAACTCTCAGGGTCTTAAAATATTCCTGCATTTTGCTATTTCAGCAGCAATTTATGATAAGACGAAGAAAGAAGTGATCCTTGCACTTATCTAATCATTAAATTTTTAAGCTCTAATTGCTTAAATACAGGCAAAAATTAACGATAAAAACCGACGTTTCGGTGTCTTCATGACGCCATTGTCAAGGAGAAATAAAAATTACAAAGTTTGCGGCGAGGTGTAACAAGAAATTAGCATACAGTGTTTGAAGCTAATTATATAAATACTTTTGCGCGAATTGAATCGCTTTGCTCGTTCAGAGTGGGTTTTAGGTCTCTGATGAAAAGCATTTCATTCACCAAACAATCGAACTTATTTCTACACTTTTTCAGAAATGCTAAAACACCTCAGTAGGTCTTTTGGGACTTTGCTGAACTGAACCGTCGGTTTTGATCGTTACTTTTTGCCTGGCTTTGCATTACCAAATCTTTTTTGATAAGAATTGCTTAAATGGTTAAGATATTAGTCTCTTACAGACACCTGAAAAATTTAGGTGGCCTGAATGGGATTCGAACCCATGACCTCTGTGATGTCAGGGTAATGCTCTACCAACTGAGCCATGAAGTTACTCAGTTGAAAGCAGGTCAGTTTGTTGGGTTCAATTGCTACAACTGTGATTAGGACTCAACAAATGAAATGAAGTGTATATTTTTGAAGCACGGGGGTATAAATGAAAGACAGAAGTGATCTTTTTGCCTAATCTAAACAATTGAAGCAATTGTCTCTTACAGACACCTTGGAAATTCGGATGGCTTGAACGGGATTCAAACCCATGACCTCTGGGATGTCTGTGTAAATCTAATGCTCTTATTACCAACTGAGCTGTATGAAGCCACTACCGTTGTTTAGATTAAGATAAGTGCGAGGATCACTGATCTCTTTCATCTATATAAATTATGACCCTAACTAACTATTGCTTAACAATCCACTTTTATCTTCAAAAGGGTAGTGTTCACAGAGTTTTTTATTTGAAAGAATAGGGTTAGTAACGAAACTGTTAACTAATCTACCAGACCTCCATTCATCCTTGAAGTTGCTCCCATTTATGAGTAAAATCATCTGCAATTTAATATGTCAGAGTAGAGTGACTTACTCTCAGGACTAAAAGGGTTAAAGGAGACAAAGTCTTTGAGTGGTCACCAAGATCTTGTTAACCCGTTCATCCCTGAAGCGGCCCCATTGGCAAGTAAAATCGCCTGCTGTTAGAGCAAAATACACTGTAGTATTACTTTTAGGAGAGAAAGGATTAAAAATCCACTTAGCATCTTCAAAGAATAGGGTTCTGAGTTTTTCTTATTTTAAAGAATGTGGTTGGTGCAAGACCAGTAGGGACCGTTAAGCACACAAAACAATAGGTTTAATTAGCAAAAACAATAGTTTTGCACGCCCTGCACTTGTATTTTACATTTTGATAAATTTTTTTGCCGTTCTCGTCTTGACAACGACTTGAAATGATCAAATTTGGGGTCATGTCCACGGAGGACTAAAGCACCTCACGATGAATTTTCTCTCTAAACTTCCACAGTGTGATGATTCACCAATTTTATTCTTGGGATGTGGACTCACATTTTCCATACCAAGCGATGTGGAGTAATCACAAAATTATCACAGTAACAGGAAATAATATTTTTAGACAGCATTCTCGTAGCCGTCATTGTACATTGCTTAAGGTCCCTGTTATCTAATATAACACACCTTTCCTTTGTGAAAGGAACAACAACATTAAATTATTTTATTTATTCATTCTTTTATTGTTGTGGTCACCCAGTTGGAACAGGAGGTCATTGCTGTGGTCACCAACTGGAACAGGAGCTGGTTATTGAAAATACTGACCTGTTAGTTAATAATACGTAATATTGAATTCATGAATTAAATGTTTACAATTGTATATTTGAAGTGCAGGTAATAGAAGAAAGGGGTAATTTCAGTAATTGTCTGTTATCTACCGGTAATTAGACATCTGAAAGTTCAGCTGGCTTCAGCGGGATTCGAACCCATGACAGTCTGCAATGCCTGTGCAGTACTTCACCAACCAAGGATCACTTCGGCCTTTCAATAATTATTCATAATAATCTTTTTAAACCATTATCATCTTCAGGTACTTGACTTTGGGTGCGCTGAGGCAAAACTCGTGAAAGTTTTAATAAGTCAAGAGCAGTTGACTCACTTGGAAGAGGTGGTGGGTGTGGATATTGACAGGGAACTTTTAGAGAGGAATGAATTCCGTATAAAACCTCTGATATCAGATTATCTGAGACCCCGCAGTCATCCGTTCAAAGTCTCCTTGTATCAAGGTATGTACTGAGCTTTTTTCACACCTAAGAACAACATTTGAGAATATGATATTATTTCCACAAATGAATGATAGAATTATGAAATTAAGCGTTCAAGCTTAAACCTGATGTGGGAGATCATCATGACCCCCTGGGAGGCTGGATTTGTAGTGTTACAACCCTACCCAGTCATTTTTTGTATTATGGTGTGTCAAATATGTTTTGCTTTCCTCGAATAAAAGTATTTGTAGTCAAGAGTCTGTAAAATTTATTTGCGATGTAGTTTTTATTTATTGTCGCTGTTATCATCAAGAGAGGTTATTTTGCAGTTCGATCATAACAACCAGTAACTTAAATTAAAGCAGTTTTGAAAAATGCCTGAAAAATATCCAGTCAGGCTAGATGAAGAATGGGGCTGACATGGATTTGAAGCCAGTTCAAGCCTGGGTGTTTTTTCAGGCCTTCTTCGCAACTGCTGAAGTTGCTGCTTAACTGAGATGCTCCTCAACTCATGTAATATTCGATAAAACTTGCTCACAATGTTGCTATGGACGAAATTAATGTTCTTAAAAAATAATATTGCTTGAATTCCTCCTGAATTATGTGTCGATAATTAGCAAAACACTGAAGCTGTTGCACAGAAGCTCACGGCAACCTTTACATGTATACGTCTTTTAAACATGTTTTTAAACATCATAATGAAAATAAAGTCATATTTATTGCTACTTTTCATTAATTTTAAAATCAAAGCCAGAGTTGAGTTGTGTTGTGTAGTTATTTTCCTTTTTGTATTTTGTTGTTTTAGGTTCAGTCTCTGAAGCAGATGAGAGATTTGTTGATTTTGATGTGATTGCTTGCATTGAGCTGTATGTTATCATTTACAATGTATAATTCTTTACATGACCCATTTTCCTTTCCCTATACTGGCTCATTGTGTCGATCAAACACCTCTTACAGTATTAGCAATTGTCTGAATTGATGGGAGTGGAATGGACTAACATCCATTGTAGTAAGTGTTCCTGTTTTGTTTTGGTGGTACAGCTTTGTTGGAAGTAGTTGGTTATATAGCTCAAAGGTGCCCACAATAGTATGCGTGGGGGCAAGCCTCCACTAGTGAAGCCAACTGAAACAGTTATTTGCCTGGGGCCAGTTCCTGAAAGATTTAATAGCTCTATTCCAGGGATAAATGTACCTTATTCCGGCACATTTATCCCCGGAATAGAGTTAAATTACACCTTTCAGGAACCCGCCCCAGGTCTTCATTTGCCCACCAAGAACTTCCCTTGCCAGTGCTGGTCTCGTATCGCCTGTTCTCTCTTACTCTGTTCTTTCTTCCTCCATTCCTTTCCGACTACCTACCTTGATCATCTCTCCTACCTCGTTGTAGACCTCTGGGTCAGGGTATGTGAGCTCTAGACTTTAATGCCCATCTTGGCTGCATATTTCGTTGCATTCTTTTTGAGAGGTTTGTGTTTCCTTTTGAACATAATTCTCTTCAAACATTCAAACCATGGACATAGTATCATCTTGGTTCGAGAAGAGCTTGACAGCGGCCTTCACTTTAGTGACCTTGTACTCAGACTCGACAGACCTCAGGCCTCTAATAGATGGGTGCCACTGCTTTCTTTGATTACCTTCTTTTTTTCTCTATCCAGTTGCTGTAATTCGGAAAGAGGCCATGTTTGCGTC
Source organism: Montipora capricornis (assembly GCF_036669925.1). NCBI lineage: Eukaryota > Metazoa > Cnidaria > Anthozoa > Scleractinia > Acroporidae > Montipora > Montipora capricornis. Next base: position 63,897,092 of record NC_090884.1, read on the forward strand.
GACATGGTGTACGCCAGGATTGGTAAAGCATACTGGTTAGAGGCAATCACTTTTTGTGATAATCCAACAGACGAGTGGTCCAGATAAGGGATAGCCTTTGAAGATATACTTTAGATGCTCCATACAGCACCAGCTCATTTTCCTGCTTTGCGTTCTCAAGCACTCCTAGAAATTTGTAACTGTCTCCTTCTTTTAGGGCCTTTATAACGCGAGTGTCCCCTACTGTGTCACCTTGGTCACTGCTTAGTGAACAGCTCTTGACATGAACTACAGAACACTTTTTCTCATTCCATACTAGCCCGATATCTTCCATGGCTCTTCTGGTTGCCTTCATCACTCTGTCTAGCTTGCTCTGTGAAGATGAGAAGATTTTCAAGTCATCAATATAGAGCAAGTGCATAATCTTGCCCACAACAGGTCTTAACATTCCGTACCCCTCCAATCGGAAGCTTTCAACATCCACGCTATACAATGTAGGGTTGATACAAAGCATGAAAAGCCTCGGATTCAGGGTGTGAGCTTGTGGTAGCCCTTTATTTAAGTGGATGATGTCTGAAGTCTTGCAACCTTCCTTGGCCATTGCTGTAATTCATGTATTCCAACTCTTACGTAACCTAGCAACCGTTTCACACATCCATGCTGGGAATTTATGGAGCCTCATCATCTCAACCAACCACTGGTGGCTGACAGAATCGAATGCCTTTCACACATCGATCCAAGCCATGCTCGTGTCTCTCTTTGCACTCCAACTATGTTGGCAGACCATCATTCTTATCTATCAGCAGGTTATCCATAGTGCCACTGCATTTTATCCTGCCACCTCTCTGCTCACTCTCTAGTAACCCGTGTTTGTCCAAGTGCAAATCCATACGGCATAGCAAACGCGATGTAAACCACTTATACTGGGTGTTAAGGCATGTAATTGGTCTCTGATTCTCACTGGAGAACACACCTGGTTTCGGAATCAGGGTTGTTTTTTTCCCCCAGTGAACCACTCTGGATAATCCTTTTCTCCGCAACCAATAACTTCAAAGCTAGTTGCAATCCCTTTGTGAAGACATTACGCCCGGTCTGAACCCGGGGCACTCCAGTTTTGCTTTTTCTTGATCATGTTTGCACACTGCTCTTTGCTTAACTCGAAACTCTGCTTAGTGGGGGCTGGGACTAGTTTGGTTATCACTTCCTTGACAGCTTCCAACCAGTTCAGATTTGTATTTGGGGTGGCTGATCTCTCTTCCCATATAGCCTTCCAGAAACTACTTGCCTCAGTGATGTTTTCAAACGAAAGGGCGTCTTTGTTTTCCCTTGATCCTCCAGAAACTTTATATCCTCGGATTGGTGTTATCCGGGTCTTCTTTTATTATTTCCATAAAACTTGCATAGCCACTCTCTGGGTCTGCTTGCATGAGACTATTCAGCGACTTCGCCTTGTCTTGCTTTTGTTTCTGATGGAAAACTCTTTTTGCATTCTTAAGGTAAGACTTTTTCTTCTCTACCAGTTTGACAGGAGATGCGACAGAAAGTTTTCCACATTCTTTCTTCAGAAGCTGCCTGTTCTTCTTTCCTTTCTTCATTATCTTTACTTCCTTGCTAGCAGAGGTCTCTTTTCTTTGTGCGTTCGCTGGCGACGAGTACGGGAAAAGAGACCTCTGCCATGAGTTGAAACTGCGCTGCGGTTACTAAGAGACCAAATCAAAACGTGATACTTCATGTTGTGTGGGCTCTTACTTAACAACAGCAGAATTACCTTGAAGCAGTGCACTAGATGCAGCGGGCTCAAGTCACAGTCAGCAAACATGTCATGGGTTTTCCGAGACTGCAATTGAGATCTTGATCCTCTCTTATTTCCTTTGCTTTCAAAACAAATGCGTCCTTAGGCTTTTGACTAGATGTTTTTCTACTTGGCCAGTCATTTGCTATGCCTGATGAAAGGCGACAACAACCGAATAGAGAATGCGTTTGACTAGCCATAGATATGCAAAGGGACTGTTAATTGGAATGTTCCGCTTTATGTCTAAGAATTTCATTTATTTAACAGCTGCATTAATGTTGAAGATGTCAGCACTTGTTAGCTTTTGTTTAACCATAGTATCGACGTTGCGCGTGAAATCACCAGTGGTTGGGACCATGGAAGCAAAAATTGGTGTCGCACCCTCAAGCATCTCGCATGCTTCAGAAGAAAGATTTGTCAAACGTGAGTCTGGTCCCATGGGAGCGGTTGTGCCTGTGGCTGTATGCAAATTTTGTTCGGTGTGCTTAGTGAATTCTAAATTATGTTGCCCTTAGATATTACTATCCAAACCTTTGGTTCCTCAAGAACTTTCACTTGCCTTGTTACCTGCATTTCTAATTATTGTTCCCTGTATGTCTCCCAT
>NC_090884.1:63904466-63914466 GCF_036669925.1 Montipora capricornis
AGGAGGTAGACAGCTTATTTGGCTGGAGATACTGATGTTTCCGCAAGAGCTTGATCATTCCCTCTACTTGCAAAAGAAGTAGTTCAGGAAAGAAAATATGGCAATTACTATTTTGCCCGTTGGTGTAGGCTTATATGCAAGAGGAGATGCGACCTTTGAAACCAGGGCTTCTTTGCAGCTGAAATTGGAGTTGATGGAAATGAGACTGTTAAAGACAGTGATCCAAACATGAAAAATGGCGGTTGTTCAACGCTTGTTCTCGTTCCTCGCCTCCACTATCTGAGAGCCTGGAACAGGCTAGCAGTGCCCACAGCGTGACTTTTGCTCCGCAGGTGTACTGACGCCCATGCAACTGAGGAAGTTACTATTATTATTATTATTATTATTATTATTATTATTATTAAGTAATAATTGTTAAAAGCGTTTCTTTCCCCCTTCCTCAGCTTGTACATTAAGTTCTATGGGCTGGGTTAGTGATCATGACTTGAACAAGAGATTTTGACAGATGTTGAGTTAGTTCAGTTCTTCCAGCATGGCCTTTGGCGTCCAAACCGGCCAGACTTAGTATTTTACTCTGTGTAATGACAGACGATTTTACTTGTCAATGGGGAACCCCTGGGAGTCTTGAAATGGGTTAAGACAATAAAAATGAGATAAGATAAGGTGTCTGTTTCCTTCTGAAAGGTGGAAAATACCCAAAAATATAGGGAAATCGTAAGCCTTCCTTGTTCACAATGATGTCAAGTGTATTCAATGGAAGCTGATTGTTAGAACTTAAGGAACTGTAGTTAAGGAGAGTGTTCACAGCTTTCAACTAATTTTTTGAAGTATTGTAGGATCATTACTTCAAAGCTGACGAATAGCTGATGGCTGGCTGTGTTTAAGACAAATTAAATTTTTGCTTAGCTATCCCATCTTTTAAGTATAGGACTGGCCAGTGTACCAGAATAATATTTATCTTCAACATTATTCACACAGAGACGTTCTTCAGGATTCCTCATTATACCAACTTACTGAGGATGGACTTGGTGTTCTGTGGCAACAGTCATCTCCCTGTTGGAGTAGTGATGAAAATGACACAAATTGGGATGACTGTGATGATGCCTTGAATTCTAAAGAATCTGAGTTGGACAAGCCTGAAAACTGGGATGATGACATTAGCAGTGGTGTCTGTGGAGCCGGTGAAGTAAACAGGATAAACCCAGCAATTTCATTTACAAAAGAATTATGCTGGAATGATTCGAACAACTGCGCTAAATTATGGAATGGCAAGGACTGGAGTGAACTTGATGATGAAATAACTGAAGAAAATATAGACGAGGAATTTGACTCCAACTTAAATTACTGGGACAACAAAGTCGTAAAACAAGAAAGTGATGCATCTCATAGCAATGATAGTGATGATGGTATTACAGATGATCTTTTTTGGATTTCACTTGAAAGCTGATGATGCAAGTCACATCAAACTAAAAGAAGACAATGTTTAGAAGACCTTGAGAGTACTCTTGCTGTTGGACTGAAATAGTCACACAGCAGATTCTTGTATGGCCAGATTACTTGCAGCAGATTATTTGCTACTGCATTAGCTTTCATTTTGTGTTTCTTCACTGAACCAGTCCAACTGTACAATACAAATTAATGTGTATTCCTCTTCTGTTTTGATGTTTCCTAAACTCTTGGCTATGCAAAGGGTAACATATCTTTTTTCTTCATGAAATGGTTCCTGTTGAGGATAGGCTTAAAATTTCTCTTTAAATTGTAGACAGAAAAAGCCTGTATTCTGTTTGGGTCGAAAAACCTGATGCGCATTTTAATGTTTTTAACAGCTTGTAAAATTAACTCACGTTTGCTTTTACGAGAGTTTAATAATGTAATAAAAACGTTTTGTTACCCCATCCAACCCATTCGTCCCTGAAGCAGCCTTGATGGACGAGTACAATTTAACAGTTCAAGGACGGTGCCTACTAATTCAAAGGTATTTTTGCACAGTTTACTGAACATGTGGGATACGTAAATCTTGACAAGTGTTCTTGAAATCCAAAGAGAAAATTGGGGGTAACCATGCAAAGAAAATTAAATCAACAATTTTGTAAAAAGCTTTAAAAATTATTACAAGGCAATGTATGGCTTAATCATGTCTGTCAAATGCATGGTTATCCCCAATTTTCTTTTTGGATACAAAGACCACTTGATAAGTTCTGCTTTCTTGGCATACTTTTGAACTGTGCAAAAATATCCCTGTATTAATAGGCACCACCCATAGAAGATTTGAGTTACTATCTCAAGATGCACAGAACGTATGCACAATAACAATAGCAGGCACGGTCCTAAAGAGGACAGAGTTCTTGAGTGGACATGTACATGTACATGTTGTTAACCCATTGACCCCTGACAGTGACACTTAATAGATTTCACTCTGTCTAATGCCAGACAATTTTACCTGTTGATGGGGAGTATCCTTGGGTGTTTGAGGTGTGAATGGGTTCAACCATATTTTTGCCGCCGTCTGGCATTTAGACAGAGTGAAGTCTCACTCTCAGGATTGCTGCTATTTCCCTGAACACCCAATTGACAAGTAAAAACATCTGGCCTGGCATTAGACAGAGCGAAGCTCAAGTCTCACTCTCAGAATTGCTGCTATTTCCTTATTGAAAAACATTAATTTTGTTTCACTTTCCAGGGCTCGAAATTAACGAAAAAATCCAGTCGCATTTTGCGATAAGATATGAAATTTTAGTCGCAAAATCGCCGCACTGCATTGTGTTGTCAGCGGTTTAGCAGAAAAATATGAGCCCGCAGTACTTGTGTGTAAAGAAACTGCTGAAAATGGTGAATGATCGAAGGAATGGAGCTGTGCACGTAACATCGTAGCTAAATTACTATACAATTATGCTACCTTCAGAGAAAATTCACAGCAAGAAACAAAATAATTTTGTCATTTATTTATTTGTTTGTTTATTTTAGCAAAAGTAGCAGCAAAGTGGCAACTGCTAACCCTTTTGTTTCGAAAGAACGAGGGTGACAAGTCGCAAATTTGCGACTTCTCCAGATATTTTAGTCGCAAAGGGAAAAATTTAGTTGCAAATGCGACCGTATTGGTCGCAATTTCGAGCTCTGCTTTACATAAAGCAATTTTCTACTTAAACTTTGTTTGTTAATTTTTTTGTTTACAGCGAACAAACCTATTAAAGCGAATTTGTATTTTCAACCAACTGATCACCAACGTTGATTTTGTAAACATTCAAAGTTTGTTATACTTCAACAAGGCTGATACAATTTGTTTTCACATGTCAATCCGAGAAGAGCTTTTCTCCTGAGCTTTACGTCAGAAGAGTTGACACCCAGCGGCCAATCAAGAGACCTAAAACCTGACATAGAAAGTTTCCAACAATAGCTCCCACAACACTTCCAAAAGCTGTTATTGGGATATGGTGATAGCCAAACACTGCCCCACCCAACCCTCCCACAAATCCTATCACTATGGGTGTGACTCGTTTGGCTTTGATCTTTTCGGCATCCACTGGTGTCACATGACCTTTGCTTTTAGCATGGTCGGCCTTGATAACAACGTATGCAATCCACACAGCATCTTGTATGAGCCAAATAAAGATGCCTATGGCGTGTCCTGCTAGAAACAGGGATGTCTGAGCTACAAATCCGGTAGTTCTAACAACAATGAATAACATTCCCCCTAAGATACCTTGAAGGGCGACAAACAGAAGTCTTCCTAAAGTCCACAATACGTCATATACCTGGTAACTTTCTGGTTTCCCTACTTTGCAATCTCTACAGAAGTGCTCACAATTACTAGTAAACGCGTTATAATCGCGCTCTCCCAATCGTTTTCTGGCCCGTCGAACCACTTCATCCGGGGAAAAATTCACCTGCCCATCCACGCTATCTGAGGCGTCCACTAAATATTCAATCCGATACACAACCTTATTTGGCTCCAGAACAAATCGCGTTCGAACCACCTCGGCCTTTCCAGTCGGGTTACTTTCTCCCAGAGATCGTAGTCCAGTTTCACCGTCTCCAGTCTTGTGAATTACCAAAACGAATTTTGGCCGCACTTTCTCCACGATGAAGTGATGCCAATAACCAAGCGGGCTTTCCTCCATGACATGATCTCCTCTGCGAAGCTGTGCTAATGACGTAATCTTTGTTCTCGGCGAAATTAAACCGAATGGTCTCGCTTCTTCAAGGTTAAACATTGGTAAAAATTAATGATATTATTGTAGTTTTGTCCGATTAAATGTGATCTCTAGTCGTGACCTTGTAAACCCTTGTTCTTTCTTTGAAGTTCGTGTTTGCTAAACAAATGGCTTCTCTTGGTTTCTTGCGAAACCGATACCATTCTACCCACACGTGGAACACATATTAACCAGGGGATTGTGGGAAGTTAGTTCACGTGGCTAAAGTAATATAATTTGACACGCCTTGGCCTCTTTCTCTAAGTACTCAATGGTGACCGGGTAATCGCTTCGTCGAGGATCCCCGCACATCCAAGAAATCTATTCTGCGATGAAGTGGCATGTAATATTCAGAGTCCTCAGCGGTCTACCTTTCCGTACTTTCTTTTCTTGCTACAGCAGTATTGTAGGTCAGTGGTATGATAAGAGTACCCCATATGTTAGCATACACAAAGGACTTTATTGACAAAACCAAGATGGCAGACGATGCAGAAGAAGAACTGCAGAAGAGTTTATCAAATTTTGTAAGTTTTTCGAGAGTGCTGAGATTAAGCACAGAATACCCTTGTCACATGTTTTGATATGATTGTATTTCACAACTACGTCTATTGTAATGTGGACGCGTTTTCCAATGGATGCTGTCGGTGGAATATCTAGTTGACAGTCAGTGTAACAAATGGGGCACGGTATTCAGTGCTGTTGCTGTTGTCAGGGTTCATACGGGTCATGAAAAACCTGGAAAGTCTTGGAATTTAAGAATTTCGTTTCCAGGCCTGGAAAGTCATGGAATTTTATGGTCGGTTATTGAAAGTCATGGAAAATTATAATTATAAATTAAATGGCATGGTAGGGTATAATTAATTATTGCAGCCGTCAAAGCAACGCTAAAGTGAAATACAGACGAGTTTCTATCAAACAATCGGAAGTTTGGCTGACAGAGGCTGTTAATTTATTAAAAAAAAAATGATTTATTCAAATTATTACTATCAAATCGAAACTTCAACATCCTCTCCCCCCCGGCAAACCTCGTGCATTTGACTATCTTCTGTGCCCGGGGAGTGGGGCATTTGACCTTTGCCTGCATGGGGTGGGGAAAATTGAACCAGAAGTGTCAAGTTTTAAATGATTTTTTTTTTCGGGCGCCGAAGTTGCTAACAGCTACATGTATAAAACACGTGTTTGGACGAGATTGAAGAGTTTAAAGGAAGAGATATAGCATTTGTGAGTGATTGGCTTAAAGAAAAGTCCTTCGAAATGTCTTTATTAAGGACAGGAGGAGCCGATGACGATTGTTCTTTAGTGCCGGTATGACAGACAAATCCGACGATAGGGCAATAGGGTACGGCATTTGAACACCATTTTGGCCAGAGGGGGTGGGAATTTGAACAATCTAATCTTCAAAACTTCAAATGCCTGAGCTTTTCGTGGGGGAAAAGAGGGGGATGTTGAAGTTTTGAGTTGATCGGCACATTATGTCAGAAAATATCCTAAAATAAGGACAGTTTTGACAATTTTCTTCCTTGACAGCAAAACTTTAGGTCATGGAAAGCTAGAGAAAGTCTTGGAATCTGAAGAGCTTAAAAGAGTTCCAACTCTGTGTTGTTTCTCTAATGAATCAATTATTTTAATTCCTTATTTAATTGTTCAGTGCAAAGACGAGCCTAGTTCCCACCTTATCTTAGTTGCTTCAAAGAAATGCATTGATAATGGAAAATGGAGAGAACTTGTTGACTCTTTGGCTCACCCAGATTATGAGGTTTGTAGGATGCTTTTTTTTAGATTGATTTTATTAAGGAGTGTTAACCAGGGAAAGTATCTTTAAAATATTTTTGGGCAAATGAGTAATTCTCTGTGGCATGCAATGGCTGTTAATTAACCTTGATCATTGATCTACAGTACAGGGTCAGAAATTGTGTCTTCCTGGTCGCCAATGCAACTAAAAATTGAGTACTGGCAACCAGAATTTCACAGTTGGTGGCTAGTGGGCGACCTACTATTAAGTTCAGAGCCGTTTGCCAACAAGTGTCTTACTTTTTATCCTGCCGATGTTTTTGAAATAAAAATGAAAGGAGTTTTCCCGTTAACTACCTCCATAGGTCTCCATAACATCGCAAGCCGCCACGTTTTCTTGTGGTTTCTCATAAAAAATTTTAATACGTATTGTGGACGAAAAAACTGCGACTCATTAGAGAGATTTGATAGACTGGTGTGAGGAATGTAGCACAGTAATAACATGGCAGCTTGTGTGCGACAGAACGTGACTGGTGTTTCCGTGGCTGAAATTTTCAACAATTTTTTACTTGATACACATTTAAAAAAATAATGATGATGAGACAGAAAACAGAAGAAAGAAATAGAACATTAATTAATTAATGTTAGAAACCGAACTTCATTTTGCTGTTTTTAAAAAAGTATTTTATTTCTTCCATGGACTAGTTTCTGTCTTGCTTCTCCCCTAACCTTGCAGAGTTTTCAGTTTAACTTGAATGTCTCACTTATTACAGGATGCTTTGCTGTTTGTTGGTTGGGAACTTATTGGAATTATTTGTCAAGCATTTGATGATGATACTCAATTAACTGTAGATCGGATTCAAGAATGCAACAGGATTCTCAAGGTTATTGCTGAGGTCAGAGGATAAAACAGAAGTGGTATTTGGGCTGATATAATGTACATGTACATGTGCATTGTATATGTAGTTCATTTAGTGTTGCCATTTCCGGTTCGCACAGTATAATTATAAAGTACTTCTCTCATAACCATATAAATTAATTATACAGACTAAAAGATAAAATCAAAGACCAAACATTGATTGTCCACATTTCTGAGTTACAGACAAGTGATGATCAATGATCGCATAGGCATGAAACTCTGAGTTGTGGACAACCAATGTTTTGTCTTTGATTTTCTCTTTAGTCTATTACAATTCTCTGCAAACTGCATGAAGCACTTTTCTCAACTAAACCACTTGCATGGAGTGCTTTTTGAAATGACATCCAAAAAAATGTACATTCAGTTTCAAAAAATTAATAGAAGTGATCTGGTAAAGGTAAAGTCTCTGTTACGAGCCTAGGAAGGCCCATCAGGCCGGGGCTTATCTCCGGTTTCCGTAGCATGAAGCGACTAGGAGTATTTATACTCCCTCCTGGATGGGATGCTAGTCCATCGCTGGGTTACCCCCAGCATTACGCTAGTACCCATTTATACACCTGGGTGGAAAGAGGCACCATGAGAGTAAAGTGTCTTGCCCAAGAACACAACACAATGTCCCCGGCCACGCCCCGAACCTGGACCACTCGATCCGGAGTCGAGCGCACTAACCATGAGGCAACCGCGCCTCCCACAGAAGCGATCTGGTGGTCCCATTTACTCTGATAGATTTAGTGTGACTTCAATGTTAATAATCTTGGTGATGAATTGATTGTTATTTGACAGAGATGTAGTGCAAAGGAAGTCTGTATAGGAGTTTTAGAGCAGCTTGATTCTGAGCCACTCATACATTTAGAGAAGTTTAGTGTTTTGTTGAATACACTCAAAACAGGTTGGTATTAGAAAGCTTTTGGTTGTTAATCTTTATGATGTACATATTCATAATAATTCATTATGGTCTGTTTTAGGAAGTACAATTCCTGACTTGTTAATTACATTGTACACTGCACCTTATTATAGGAAATTAGTGATACACATTGACAACGCGAAGGAAAAATTTAAAACTTAACTTGAATTTCCAATAGCTAGGTTTACAAATTATTAGTACATTAAATTAACACAAAATTTTTGAAAACAATGTGCCCAATTATTAGCTTTAATTAAGTTAAACGCAAATTTGTTCCAACACAAATCTTAAAACAAACATCTCTAATAGACCTTTTTGTAGATAAGGCAGCCATTTTGATTTCTATTGTTTCGAAAGACATTATGGGATGCTCATGGGGCAAATTAATCTGTATTTGTCCCCTGGGCATCCCATAATAGCTATTTGAAATGATAGAAATGAAAATGGCCGCCGTATGTGCAAAAAGCTCTATTAAAGCGTTTACTCAGAATAAGTTAACTAGTACAACTGGAATCTACATGTAAGAGTAAAGTATGTAGATGACCTATAAACAATAGTTGAGATTATTCAGAGGTATTCATTCAGCATGCTGCCAATAATAGCAAATGAAATCGGCTCTTTCTCAGCAGAACATGGCATTCGGTTAAATGGCCCTAAATGTAAAGAATGATATGCTTATTGATTTCCTCAGGTACATGTACATTGAAGCCCTTTCCAACAACCCCAATAGTCATCAATGGCTTGCCCATAGAGCAGGTTTCTACCCATAAGATACTAGGGGTGTACATTGCGTCTGACTTGTCGTGGGGCTACCATTGTGAATATATTGTCAAACGTGCGTGCAATCGCCTATATGCGTTAAGGGTCCTGGTTAAATCAGGTCTTTCAAGTCAAGAGGCAGACAGAACCCATTAGAAATAGACCATTATTTTTACAGCTCTGCACTCAATTTAATATAAGGCCTTTGTATAAAAGCTGGAGTTGGCCTTGTTTTGATACAAACCTCATTACGTTTCTTATGTAAATAGAAACTTGTTAGCGTTGCAACAATGTGATTTACATAAGAAAAACAATGAAATTTGCATCAAAACAAGGTCAGCTCGAGCCTTGCTTTTATTCAAAGGCCTGCTAACGTAGGACAGAGCGGTAAAAATAATGGTCTATTGAATATCACAAAAAAGTAGAAACCATCAATAACATATTAATTAATAGAAACTCAACAAACTCAAAGATGTACACTTTACATGGGTTGGTATTCTAAAAGGAATTATACATTTTGTATTTTTAACACTGTGCAAATAACTTGGAAAAAGTAATGATCCATGTTTGTTGAGTTTATTAGTATACATGCATGTACATTCCTTTTTCCTTATATATTGGCCCTTCAGAATCATCTGGTTTTTCATGTAACATTGATTTCATTGGGAAAGGAATTCCATATGACTGTTTTGGCCAAAGATCTTTATGAATCATCTAAAACCATGATTCAAAATGCATACATGTATTGTGACCTGAACCCTTAAAAATGGACATCATTCAATCCTTCTGTAATAAATGACAGTTCTTCATTACATTTTTTAAACTGGTTTGATAGCATCATTTGGTGTTCATTTGGGTTGCTTGTTGGTCAAACTTTTAATCACGTTTTATATCTTTTTCATCAGCAATCAACAAGTTAAAGGAGAAAAAGTTTAAAATTGTCAGCATGGTGTTGCCATGCATTGTGCAGCATATAGCAAGTGTTCAGCTGCCACAGGAATTGATTGCAAGCAAGTCAGACAAGGATGAAGAAAGGACCAGTCTTGTGATGAAGTCAGTCTTGGAGCATTTGCAGGACTTTCTCAGGCCTTTGTTACAAGAAGTTAGCATCCAAACATCCAGTCTTAAAAAGGTGGTATGCCAGTCAGCTTTGAGAGAATTAAAAGTTTTAAAATAATTGCTTGAACCAACAATTAAACTCTTTTGGCCCAGAAATTATTTATGCTTATTTTATTCCCTTGTATGGAGTGAGTGTTTATTTGGTTGGGGTGTGAACGCACCACCTCCAGCATGGTAGTTTGTGTCATGACCTGATATACAGTTTGATGCTCAAAGAAGTGAAGTAAAGTGGAGTACATTGTTTTGATCACCACTCCACTTGGGGGCATTACTAAACACAGGAACGGAACGGAACGGAACGGAAGATACCGGGAATAAAGCAGAATATGCCGGAATGAGGCGGAATGGCACCCGAATGAGACGGAATGAACAAGAATG
>NC_090884.1:63921966-63961966 GCF_036669925.1 Montipora capricornis
AAGTTATGTGTACATATTCATTTGCATAGGACGACATTTGAAAAAAAATGTTCTCTAGAGTAACATCACGCGGTATGAAATGGGAAAACAAAATGTACAAGCTAAGGAGGTCTATTGCGAGATTTCTCTATTTCTTAAGTTCTTGATTATTACTGATTTCTTTAATTGAACTAAACTAGCAAAAAATGTTTTTGAATTGTGGCATAAAAAGTGGTCCCTGTGAAACTAAATAAAGACATGGTTATCTTGTTTGTAGTTGTGACTGAATGGTCCTCTGTATGAAATAAGGCTCTTTAGAGGTTCAGATTTCTCTAAATTTGTGCAACCAGCAATTGGATACAATTTTTCTTCACTTTTCTGCCCTTCTTTGAGAAACCAATACTTTGCACTAACAGGTATCCGTCACATCCATGATCTACATGTAAACTCGTGTAACTCAGATATAACTTACAGCTGTACTGTAGGTAGCCTAACATCTTTGTTCTTCTGAAATTTTGTAGAAAAAATATTTCCTTTGCTTGGCCTGAGCTGTTTCATGTATTTGTTGCTTGTTGAGAGGGTAGAAAAGGAGAATTTTCCTACTGTCTTCAGGTAAATGTTGATAAGGGGTGGAATGTTTTTAGAGGAGATTTGTTTTGACTTTCAATTCTTTAATTGAAACAAAAATGTCAAAAAGACAAAAACTGTTTTGATATTATTCTTTTCACCAACATGGCCGTCGTGAAGTCAGTTGAAATCAAATAATTAATTTTTTTGTCTGTGACATCCAGGAGACATCACACCAACTCATGGGAGAATACTGGTAAATTAACGCAGCAGTATTTCAAAACAAAAAAAAAGCACCCATCCATGTTGTATTCACTACTTGCACAATCCCATGATAATACAATTCGTTTTGGGGGTTCTTTACCCAAAAACAAGGTGAGTTAAATACTCTTGGGACTGTATCATGCTTCTGTGAACTGGATATTCATTGTTTTAATGCAAATAACCCTCCAAGATGGGATTTGTGCAAGCAGTGAATTGAGTGAGTATTATACTGGTACATGTAACTGTAATCAAAGCAGCAAGCACTTAGTGTAAGCTTAATTCTTGTGCATTTGATTTTGCAGCTTCAAATATATGCTGAGAGTTAATATGAAGTATGTCCTCTGTCTTCTCAGTAGGTGAGAATTTGTGACAGTGTATTTTGCGCTGTTTCCTTTGTTCACTCCCAGTGTTGTGGAACCGACATTGTCTACCATCACAGACATGAAGTAATAAATTTTCAAGTGCTTGCTATTCCTTTTTTCTTTGCAGAACAGAACTTTATGTCATATATAAAGGTTTGGTGTGTATTTTTTAGTTTTATCATTTTTCCATCGTTTTGAATAATTTTATGATTATTAATATGAGAACATGTGCCCTATACAGTGTAGTCCTGTTGGAGAGTGAAAAAGACTTAAGAGGGTTCTGGGATTGCCTTCTGTTGAATTGAAATCCAAGGTTCATAGACTTCTGGTATAGTGTATTGGCTGCAGTGAAAAAAGCGTCTCCGTTTCCTATAGCCTGCTTGCAGGCGGTAATGTTTTTTTTGCTGGCCATATTGGACGGGTGGAAAGATCTGGGACGAATGACAAAGTGAGGGGGACTTCCACCCGTCCAATGTGGCGACCGAAATGCAAAATTACCGCCTGCAAGCAGGCTACGATTCCTAGAGATTCACTTGATTGGTGGTGCACTACCGTAATGTCTTACACATTTCATTCTTATTATTTTCTGGATATCCTGGTCACATCCATCAGACCGAGCTAAAACACATTGAGCTTGATAGTAATCCCACGGGTGGCCACTGGAACGAGAGGTGACTGTTGATAGGAATTATTGGGGATCTAAGCACCGACGGACGGAAAGCAGAAGTGAACATTTGCCATTCCAGGGCAGTAGCCTCTCCTAGATTTTTAAACCAATCATCTCCAATAGACAAAAGATTCTTAGCAATGCAATGTCTTCTGTCTTCAGGAACTGTTGGACTCATTATCAACAAAGTTAGAAGACAATTGTCTGGAGTATAGACACGATGAATTTAGACTTATAGTTGACATTTCAAAGGTGAACCTTTCTTGATGGTAACGTTTCCTTGTATTTTTTCTTTTGAAAAGCAAGTCCTTGCCCGTGATTGAAAATCTAATCCTCTCCCCTTTCAGGCCTTAATCAATGTTATGACAATGTGTTCATCGAAAAAATTGGTAAGCGTATTATTTCTTGTGTGTTGTCAAGGTAACCCAAGCTCCTCTGGGGGCTGCCAACTGTAACATACAAGACTTTGTATGGGAATGGAACGATCGTACGAAACAGTTCAAAATACGAGAAAGAAACTTAATAAAAAAAAGATTTATATGAGCTCCATTGTGTGTTACTTGTGTTTTCTTGGCGTTTGGGGCCATTTCATAGAGTACTGAGGTTCTCATCCTCTATCCAGTATCTTCCAACTTGGGAAGATATAAAATTATACTGAACAGAGGATGGGAACCTAAAACTCGCTGGAATCACCATCAAGTATAACACACAATGGAGCTAGTGTAAATTCTCTTTTATTAAATTTCTACCTCATATTTTGAGTTATGTACGACCGTTACATTCCCACACAAAGTCTAGTGGGCAGCTCCCAAAAGAGCTTGACCTATCTTTGGTGATTGTTTTTTTCACATTCAGTTCAATGACAAGAGTAAATCTGAGGAAACAGTCAAAGTAATTGGGATATGTGACCGTTTTTTCTCGCCTAGCGCCAACAGGCGCATGTGTGTGGGCGATGATCACGAGAAAAATATTCTAAACCTTTAAACGCTCCAAACAGTCGAAAAAAAACATTCGTCGACTTCAACATACCGAAAAATCCAAAAGTTTTTAATTTTAACTTTGCGTCAGTAATTTTCAAACGAACCAAGGGGTGCGCGAGTTTAAAGGAACCAATCGAATTTCTGTTTCTGCGCGCCCGCAAAAGCATACGTTTCTGAAATAAAAATGTCATAAAGAGATCAACAGCATGTTTTTGCTTTGCGTTGTTTGGCTAATTTGTTAGTACGCATAATGTACGTTCTGATTGGCCAGAGTAATACGTCATCAAACTGGAAACTGCCCGGCTATTTGATCAGAGTCATATATGATTAGTTTATTATTCTTCTACCACTGTAAATTTTAGGGTGCGTTCGATTGACCGTATTCCGGAATAGGAATACATGGAATAGAAGGTAGAAATCCTTCTTTTTTACGTACATTCACATTAAAATTGTCAAACACTTGCTAAAATGCTATTTTAAACATATCTTTATTATCCTTGTTGCTTCAAAAGGCCAGACTTGGTGTTTTAAATTATCACTCTTCGAATTCTTATTCCGGAATAGGGTGAATCGAACGCATCTTTAGTCTTTCAGGCCTCATTTTTTAGCTAATGCCCGTTAAGGAGAAGCTTTTTTATCATCATGTTGTAAGAGTGAGTTAGTGTCCCCATTATTGTCGTTGTCCCATAGGCATTTTAATTTCTTAAAACGTGGCCAGTGAGACCCGGAGGTCTTGGATTCAGGTTTGAGTAGTGAACCATTCAACATGACCTCTTTTGAATCTTAGTACTGTGAAGACTCATCTATCCGGAATATTAGAGTAGGCGAAGCATAAACTTGAATACTCCGGATATTTTGCGGACTTACTTTTCATAAGCTTTCGAGCTCTCCTGAGCTCTTGGTCACATGACTGGTGTTGTTGGTGACGTCATCCTCGGAAAGGAAGGGGCAGTAGTTAAAAATAAAAAGGAAAGTGTAGTCTATGGTATCTATCAGTGGTGGAATGAAAACATGTAAATTGAAATTATCCTTAAATTCGCCACCACTTCACAATGAGATATATTTTATTTATTTCTTTCTTTCCAAGAGTGCACGGTCTGTATTTTGCTATCTCTACCCAGCGACACGGTAACGCGCCAAGAACCAATCGGATTGCAGGATTCGTTACCCTGCCCTCTTGGAAAGAATCAAATAACTTATTTGCCGGTTTAGCATTTTAGTCTTATGATGCTGATACTGATTAGCTCATTTGTGCCTATTATTGAAGTCTCCTCTTATCAGTTGCCTCATGCATTCATTGACTGCCTATGTTTTCACTTTAGGCTCAGTAAGCTAATTTGCTCGTGCAATTATAATAATGAAATGACCGCCATCTTTTGAATGTCTGTGCTTATACACTTTCGTTTTTCAGAGGATAAGGGGTGCACACGTCTTTCCGAATCTGTTGGTAAAGCTAGACACAAGGAGTCAGTATGGAATAATGTTGTGAGTAGTACTGTCTTTTCAAAATGGGCCTGCCAAAATTCGAGGAATTAGGAATGAAAACATGCCTTTGGTGAAAAGTTGGAACAACAAAGAGATTTAGCATTGCGGCGTTTACGTAGAACGGTAAACGGCATGTTTCCGCTTGTCATAAAAAAGAACGAAAATTTTCTTATACCAAGTTCTCTCGTTTGAGAAGTTGCTCGAGGCAAGAAATCAGTGAAAGCCAGTTTCACTAAATGCTCTCGCCCGTTGCTAAGCAACTAGTTTGGTATCCTTGGCACGGGCGCATTACACTGTTAACATCGAAAGTTTCACTATGCAAATTTCAGCTTACTGTTCGTCGTTGGTTATTTAATAAATTGCCTTTTTGGAATGAGAAAGCGTTGAGGTGGCATCTTTATGCTCTAGGTTCGAATTTTACTCTCACCGCCAAGTGGATTTGTCATGAAGAGACTACACACATTAGAGACATATATTTGAAGTGTGGAATGAAGCGTGTTAAGAAATTTTCAGTCGGTGATCCCGAATTCAGCTCCACCTTGGCCTTTTAAATAACCAACTGTTTCCCTTTCTATGGTTGGATTTATTAACTCTGTTTTTTTTATACGATTGTTTTATTTCTGGACACGGCCCCATAGCGTCAAGCCTTTAAATGCTGTATACAGCCGCGTGAAAAGTAAGACTCTTTACTTTTCCGCATTCTTTATTCGGACCCAGTGACGACAGTCAGAAAATACAGGTGCATGACCAAGTCACGGTTGTGAGTCAGAAAGGGGTGAAGAAAAGAGAAAACACGAATCACTACGCTTTAACAAGCCATTTGTTGATCAAAGACTTTTCTTCCGCAGTATGATTCTTGAGGATTGCTCACACTCCGGAGTAGCTGGTCTGGTAACATATCTCCTCAAGGAGCAAGTGAACCGTGCACTTTGTGTAAGCTGAGAGTTTCTTGTTTTTACCTCATGGTCTCTTACACAAGTTTTCGGTGTCGCCATGGCATCATTTTCAAGTGCGGCTTGAGTTGATTGGTGTGTTAGTTCTTTTATCGTAAATCTCAACATTAAATTGCATTTTGTCATGCGAAAGTGATTCATCAAATTTCTTAAATCTAGTCTTCATTACTTTAAAAGCAATTGCACCCTCAGTTTTGGGTCCATTGATTCACTGTGACGCTAGATTTTTCTAGTGCTGTAGTGTGTGTAGCTCCTGTCTTGCTGTAGTGTGTGTAGCTCCTGTCTTAGGTAAATGTCTTGTGTTGAAATCAAATATCAATTAAAGTGCTGTCACTACAATATTTATTTCTTATGGACCTTTATGTAAAGCAGTTGTGAAGGATAAGAGTTTAGGGAACAGGAAGACCATACATTTGAAGACGTGTCTCTGTGTTTAGTCCACAGTAGAGGAGCCCTGGTTCCAAGGCACTCGTCTGATGTCAATTCTGCAGCTAGTTCTCAAGCCTCCTCCCGAGGCAGGAACCGAAAAGGATCTGGTACAAGAGACTGACAGGTAATACAAATTAGTAAAATCCAACTAGTGGTCTATTATCAATGCTGCGTTCTGATTGGTTGAGCTACTAGTAGGCTATTTGTTATAGCCCACTAGTAGCGAAAAGCGCCGGCTTTGAAAACCAAAACAACAATTAAAGTCTGGCTTTAACTAGCGAAAGATGTTTTGTCTCGATATTTTTTTGACCAACTAGTTGGATTTTACTAAAACAATTATTCCTCTCGCCCTCATGGCCTCTGAGTCAATAGCCCATTCGGCCTTCGGCCTCATGGGCTATTGACTCAGAGCCCATTCGGGCTCGAGGAATAATTGTTAAATAGGCTGTAACTATAGCTAAGTTTGTCTGACATCTTTATCTGCAGTTTAATAATTATCTCATTGCCGTTTTATATTCTCGTCTCAGGATCATGGGAGCTCTCAACGTTTTGAGGTTTATTCTTCTTAGAGACTTGTCGGATAAGGTGAGGCCATTTCAAACTATTATTTACCACACAAGTGAAGAGTGTTTTTCCTCTTACAGATACCTGGAAAATTCAGTTGGCTTGAACAGGATTCGAACCCATCACCTCTGCGATGCCTGTGCAATGCTCTACCAACTGAGCGATGAAGCCACTCAGTTAGGAGCAGGTCAATTTGTTGTGCTCATTTGTTCCCGTGAAAGGACTCTATGGATGAAATAAATGCGTATATTCAGTTTGAAGTGCGGGTTATGGATGAAAAGGAGAAGTGAGCCTTGCACTTATCTGGATAATTGATTTTAAGCAATTGTCTGTGATATACATTTGAATAAGTCAGGTGGCTAAAATCATCGACTTGAGTTCGAGAATCACTTCTCCCTTTCATGTTAGCAAATCTGTTGGCACGTGGCTGGAGAAGTTTGGAGGGCTTCTGAACGAATGAGTGAACACAAAAACAAAATGAAGCCAGAAGTCACAGTATTTGCCAGTAGTCGGATCGTCCACCAAGAATCTAAGATAACCTCAATTTCTTTCAATCACCTTTCAGCAATAAAAGAGGGAAGTTCGTTATTGAGATACAAGTGTTTAAAGACAAAATATTGTTGGTTTTCACTCACGTGGTCAACAGCAGTGTTTTTCAACGGAAACAAAAGAAAACGTTTGCATAATAATACAGTTTAATTCCTGGAGGATTGGATCGGGATACCAATGAAGCCACCCTTTCTTTGTTTGGAGACGAGAACCAACATGGCGGCCGTGAGGTCATGGGAAACCGAGAACAGAGCGTCTCCAAATGGCGTCCAGTTGGGAATTGTGATCTATTACCTTGACTTTACAATAACGAGTGCACCTTGCGAGGCAGTAATTTATGTTGAATGTGAAACCATAATTTTGCCGTTAAGTGAAACAGTGACGTAGAGCCAATTCTACTAAAGGGACAGTCTTTTGAAAATGTCGAAACTGGTTTGAACGACCTCAAACCCGTCGAGCGCTTGCCAGCCGACGTTTGAAGAGGAGAGGGAAGCTGGAGTCAAGCCTTGTCCCAATCTCCTCTCACTCCTTTTTTACGAACTGTAGTCACTATTTGTCTCTTTTCAACTCTTGATTCCGGAATACAGGCGACAATCGTCAAAATGCCAGAGAACAATAACAGTTACAATACCCCAACTGTTAAGCTTAGGCTGTGGTTGTTTGAGTGAAATATGAAGATGACGACAAGACTCAGAGGAAGAATTCTACACGTTTTATCAGAATTTAGCCTGCATCTCATCACTTATACTTCTGTATCAAAGTGGTTTAATTAGTACCGTCACATTCTTGTACTAACCCCATTTCGATGTCAATAGCTGCAATAACAGCATGGAGTGTGTACGTTGTTCATCTTTGTTCATAGTTCTGTTCCTGTGAATTGCAGACTAGGGTTTGGGAAAACTTTACTGCACTGGAAAAGAATTTCTTGGAGCCCTTGAGGGGGACGTTAAGAGAAACCAGATTACAATACCAAGCTGAAGTACTGAGGAAACAGGATGAAATAGCAGAGAATAAAAGTACGTATAATTAAGGTAACGAGATTATTCGACTGAGAAAAGTCGTTGGAAAGAACCAGTGTTGTCTTATCCGTTTGTGGCTGGACCATAGACGCCTAGTCTTGTCACGAAACGCTCACTGTTTCTTAACAAGAGTTATCGCAACAGTTCCATTCTTGGCTACCTCACATCACGTCTGGCGATAAACTGTTTTCTTAACAGTGATGAGGGGCTGCAAATTCCGAACATCCACCACACAGTGCTGTCGTCACATGACTGTTCTTTAATCATGTTCCAACCGATGATGGCTGAGCGATTCAGTCAGAACGTTTTGCTTTCTTGAATTTTGTTTTTACTCTCTGTGTTACGATGTTCTATTTCCAGCGTGAGTTGTCAAAATCATGGATTGCTCATTTTTTTACTATATCTCTCAGATAGTACGCGTGCTGTGATTGGCTAAACCAGCGGACCGTATTCTACAGTACGGCCCGCTGTACAGCCCATAAAACATTATCTAGCAAGTTTTTCATGTCGTTCCTGTTACATAAACTATTGTAAAACTGTTTGAATCTTGCAAGCCACTATTTCAAACCGCCAAGAAGATTTAATTTTTTCGGATTTTGACACGGCAATCTTTGTGGCAGATGAACCTTCCGCTTGTCTTGGACTAGTCTCCTTGCCCGCGCGCTGGATTAACCTCAGAGATATAATAAATATCTTCTTACTAACCTCGTTTTCCCGGTCCGTACTGTAAGTTACGGATCCCCTTTTTTTCCGTTGATTTATGGCCTGCGCGCTTTGCGCTTCGAACTCGGTTAGGAAGAGGTATCGACTTATTTCTATTTCTAAATTGTAAGCTGTTCAACTACACAAGTGGTGCTAACTATTCAAAACATACACCGTTTCCGCGTGCGTACATCAACTGTCTTTTAACAATCGAGTCTATATTATGCATTTCTTTCTCAAGGCAAAGGAAAAGATGAGAACATTGAATTTAATATCAAGAGTCCTGATGGTCAGTCACTGCCATCGACGCCTTTAACTGCGCAGGTTGAGGTGAGTTGGAAACACAAGCGACTTAGAAATTCGTGTCAGTGTAAAGGTAAAGGTAAAAGGCAAAGGTGCTTTTTTTGCGAGCGTAACACGTGCCAATGAAATCATTTACTGATAAACTTGTGGCCCTCGGTGCGCACCTTTTACCCCCTTCCTCCGTCAATAACTCCGTTTTACGGGTATTCAAAGCAACAGCAACACGGATCACAGGAAAGTCGAAACAGACGTCGATGGAATGAGACGGAGATCGAACTGGCGACCTCCAGCTCAGAAGACAGCACACTAACCGACTGAGCTGCAATACGCGATGTATGATTCATACCTTTTAAAGTAGCCCCGTAGGGAACTCGCAATTTGGCCTTTAATGATTTGGAGAGAAGCCTGCTCTTTGAAGATCACCTATACGTCATTTGTATGAATGTTCATCGGGGACATTATAGGAGAGCTGACCCACTGTGGTTTCACGTTGTGCTATAAGTAATTCATTTTCGTTTTTTTTTTTTTTGCATTCTGAGAAATTCTGGTCACCGAGGCCAAGAATTAATGTGTTCGATTATCGACAAGAATTAGACGTGTCGCCTTTTAACACTCGACGCCCTGAAATAAATCTAAAATTATATAAAAATACGGTTTGGCTCCTCAAGCCTCTTCAGTTGTCCTCTCTGTAAACATGCTAATTTGAGAAATGGTTGAACCAATGAGCATTTTAATCGTATTTTACATCATTTTAGTGCGTCGAATGTAAAAAGACCATATGCCAAATTCTTGGCGACTGTTTTTCAGATCAGTCCTTTTACGCGAAATGGGGTTTTCCTTTTTGAGGGTACGGGAGAGGACTTATTTCTTTACTAATGTGCATTCTATTAATATCGTTTGCCTTGTTCAGGCCCTACAGTCTGGCCTTTACTCTCTGGACATCATAGAGAGCGTACTCGTCAGGATATCCGAGATCGCAAACAGCAGAAAGAAAGAAGGAAAATAGTCAATACGCAAGTGGTTCATATGAAGGGAATCTACAGCTTGTAACGATTCACGAGGTGGCAGATGTGTGGAAACTTTTGTCCCTGGCGTCTGTGGCATTTTGCGGTACGCAATCTAGACAAGACTTGATCTCGTTCTACATTCCAGACCAATATGGTGCTCGTCTGGCTCATTCGGCTGAACATCGGACCACCGTGCGGAAGGTTGTCGGTTAAGCATCCAGCCGAACCAACTCCAGGCTCCTTACTTCAGTAACTACGGAGAAATAACTGCCTCTGTATTCGAATCTGCACCTATCTGGTTGGTGTTCTGAAATAAGGTCGATAAACCGTAAGCCCCGTCTCACACCCGTTCAGTGTTTATCACCCTGTGGGACATCAAAGGACCCACACACCATTCGCAAAGATCAGGGCATGGAGTTCCCAGTGCCAAGAAACCTTTGGTTTCCTACTAAAAATCATTGCTAGTCCGCGAGGTCTACGACCCTTTGAGATACCTCCGTCTCGGGCATACATCATGGAAACCACTCTTAATGGTGCGACAATCAACAGGGATAGCTCTTTCAAGACAAATTAATTAAGAAATCATAGCTCCAGTGAATGTATACTGAGTTAAAGACTCGCACACCTTCTGTTTCCGAGCAGAAGGGGTCACGTGATGTGATAAATCTTTGTGAAAATGATGCTGCGAAAACAAGTGCTAAGACAGTCTTAAGAAAACGGATATTCTTTAGTACAAATAGTCAAATTAGAGTGTTATTACGCATCTAACAATGCAAACGGTTTTCGTCGTCAAAAGGTGGCGTCATTATTCTTGGCGTTCCTGGCGAAGACACTGGAAACTAAGGACAAGAATCGCGACATGCCTTGTTTTGAGAAGGAAACTAAAAAGATGTGGCACGTTTTGGGAATGAAACGCTTCAATACTCGCCTTAATCTATGTGTTTTGATTCAATATTCATGGTCGATATGTTTCCTAGTCGCTGGAAAACTGCCAAGGTGACACCGATCTTCAAGAGCGGAGACCCTGCTTACGTTACAAACTATCGTCCTATTTCCGTTTTGCCCATACTGTCGAAGATTGCTGAGAGACATGTTCACAACGCACTCTACAATTTTCTGTCTGAAAATAACCTAATTTACACTAGACAATCAGACTTTCGTCCAAAACATAGTACAGAAACTGCCTTGATCAAGGTCATCGACGATCTCCTATTTAACCTCGACAATGCTTGTGTTAGTGGGATGGTTTTGATTGATCATCGTAAAGCGTTCGACATGATAGATCATACGCCTTTTGTTAAAGAAACTTGAAGTTTATGGGCTTAGTACGGAAACCCTCCAATGGTTTACCTCTTATCTGACGAATAGACGCCAACTTGTTAAGTTGGGGGATAAAAAGTCAAATGTTGCGAACGTTCCTCATGGTATTCCCCAGGGATCTATACTCGGCCCCTTGTTATTTATCGTCTTCACCAATGACTTACCCTTTCATGTTACTTCATCTACGATTGATTTGTATACTGATGATACAACGTTCACGTGCGAGTTATAGCTCAATTGACTGACTAGAACAGAACCTGAATTTTTCAGTTGCTGAAATCGCCGAATGGGCAGCTTTTAACAAACTACCGATCAACGAAAGCAAGACCAAAGCTATACTCATTACTGGCAAACGTCTTCCCTCAAAGATCAATTACGAGATGGCTTTAACTATTAATGGAACTATATATGAATTAGGAACAAAGACATCGAACCGCTGATGCTATTGCCAAAATTGTTCAATTTCCTCTTTATTCTTCCAAGCCTCGACCGCTAGGTTATATATTCTAAATAAACGACGGAATTGTGTCCTATGCGCGAAGACTAGGCACGGTTCTTACGTTGCGTTTATGCGTGTAGAATCAACTGAAATGTCAACTCCTTGTAAAAACTAGTATCTTTTTTTGGCATGGTACGTATCGGAGAGCCAGAACATTTACGCATGCGCTGACGAAATCTTTGAACAAGAGAAAAAAAGGGGACCAGTAGCATTACATCTGGACATCGCGTAAGAGCCTCGTACCTACGGATCAGTTCCGCCCTGGTCAATTTAACGTGGGATGTTGATCGCTTTAGTATTTTTCAAAAAAAGTCATTGTATCTACCATTTGGTACGCACTGCAGTCGCGGACTACGAAGTGTGCACACGCACCCTGCTAAAAGTAACATAACTTGAATACGTAAACTTTGGTTAGTTTCGATTTCCAGTTTGGCTATGATCAAGTGTACATAGCACGCTGTACACTCTTTCTAGGGTTATATGAGACTAGAGTAAAGCGGTTTCGGCGGCCTCTAGTTCTCTCGAGAGCTAGCGACCCAAACGAAACCATGGAAAAGAACCTCGTACCCCAGGCAGACCACCCTCTGTTGGTGTAGTTGTTACGATCTGTGGGAAGATTGGGTCAAATTTGTTTAAAGTCCAATTAGCCACGACCTTGGTTAGCAATAACCATACCTACCAGTTGCCAAAAGAAATATTTGGAGAGCTTTTAAGTGGGTGTATTGCTTGACAGAGAAGAGAGATAGAGGGCTGTCCAAGAACAGAATTTGATGAAAGTAAAACTAACACCTCTTCATAGTTTGGGAGAAGTGATCTTTGAAAAATAACATTATTCTGGTCTGTGGGCCAAACAGCACATACCACTCAAAAGGGGCAATCTGGTAGTGATACGAATTTGAAAAGTGACCATTACACCAACTCCTTTTACAGGTACAATTTGTCTGTGTACGTGCGACGAAAAAGAGTACCGTTTAATTAACACTGAGCGCTACAAAGAATTTCATAGAATACTGACAAACCCTTTATCTTTGTATGTGGGGCAGCACTTGAAATAACGGAATCCACAGAATCATATCTTAATTAATCTTCATTTCTAATATGGTCGTAAAAAACGTTCCCTAAAGGTCATCTTTCTTGGGAATTTAAAGAGTTTTCGTAGTTCGGCAAAAAATGTCGTATATATCGCACAAATATGTACCTGAGCGTATCGTATGGAAGACAAAATGACTAATAATGTCAAATATATATGGCTTAACCACCTACTAACGGATCGCCGGTAAGAAAGGGTCTGTCACTTATGGTTGAGGTGGCGACAGTTCTCTCTCTCTCTGTCTAAAAGCTAGCTGTGTAAGCGATCCGCGGGTCGAAATATCGGATCATTGGGTTCCTAGGCAAACGAGCCCGACAGCTTTTTAAGCTAGACTCCAGTAAAACAACCTGGATCCGACATAAGAACACGACCTCGACAATATTTGGCCACGACTGAAATCACGCCCCGTTTACCATTCGCCTCTTAGTATCACACCTACCCCCGTGTTTTTTTAAATAAGGGATTCCTATCACAAAGCGCTTTAACCCTTTCAGCCCCGATAGTGCCAAATGGCACTTATAGATTTTACTCTGTCTAACGCCAGACGATTTTACTCGTCAATGGGGAACCCCTCGGGGCTTAAAGGGTTAAATGCTTGCATGTAATTCATTTTTGGACCCGTACTGCCCGGAATGCGTAAGTGGCGGTGAGTGGCACAAGGGAACAAGTTACCTAATTGGGCCCGCAAACCATTGTCATGGTCTGAACGAAGAAGACGAAATCAGTTGATAATATCAATCATTGCATTATTTTATTTACCAACTTAACACCGCGCCGCCAGATTCATCGACGCAGGTCTTGGACTACCAACTTCAAATTGCGTCCAAATCCTGGCTGTAATTTGTCAAAGGATCAACATCGTGCAATCATTGTTCAGTATACCCCAATATGAAAAGAATAAGTAACCCTAACGACTTGCAATCAAATCTACAGGTCTGAGAAAATGATCACTGAAAGTGAGGTACGAGTTGTTCGCTCCTCATTATGAGCTCCTGGCGGCTTGTCCCTCTTTTTGCATCCCACAACAAACGTGGAAAAACCTCATTGCGACGTCGCATTAAAAATCGCCTCTTTTAATATCCTACGTCGAATCCAAAATCAAGCCCGAGTTAACGCTTCCATAGCGTCTAGTTTCAATTGAATATGAAACTGATACCGTTGTCACAGCGCATTTGTACCCCTGGGGGTACGATTCCGCTTGAATTAAAGGACGCATCGGGCGACTACTCCAGGATCCACAACAAGCCAACAGCTGTAAAGCAGGGGACTTTGCGGCGAACATACAGGTTTCATTTGTCAGCGAACAAACGCCCTGATGTGTTTCTGACGTCTTTGTTAATTCCCTCGATGATCCTACGGCAGTAGTTTCATGTGAACGAGACAACGCCAACCAATATTACAAATGCCATCAAAGATAACAGGAACTTTTGGGAGAACTTCCATTCCTCATTCTCTCGCTGTCAAAACATAAAGAGGATATATACTTTCTAAGCGCTTGTTTTCTTGAATTGATAGATCGACAAAAAGTGGAATTATGGTTAGTGCAACAGACATAATTTAATTTACTCTGGTTTGGAGAGTAGCATCAAACAATGTTTGATTTTTCAACCTGGTTGCAATATGAACGTTATCATGCATTGAGGGGGACAGGCTTTTGAGTGGACCTACAATACTAGACATATTTAGTTGGAACACTTAGCGAATGGTCCAGAATCATCGTAATACAAGATCGTAGCTTAAACCAAATCCCCCTCTCCCCAAATCAATGTTGTGTGAGAATTTTTCGGGCGACTGCTAGTAGTTGTGAAAATCAACATTGGAGGAAGGGGGAAACGGCAACGGGTGTTCCAACAAATGTGACGAGTATTGTAGATGTTTAGAGCGGTTTTCAATTAAGTGTCGAAAGTGATTAGCGAATTGCTTTGGTTTATGATTACTTCACTCAGTGATTGGTTCAAATTTCTCGCGCCACTTTTTCCACCAATCAGAAGTGAAACCAAAACCAATCGTGTCTCGCGCGTGCACATTTTCCCCGCGCTTTGTGTCGGCTACGTGTAATTACTCAGAGTTTTGATTGGTTTACAGGATTGTCCCCGTTCCTTTTTATTGGCATTCATAGCGTAGGGCATTTATAATTGTCACTACTTTTGGTGCTAAGAAGTTGTTTAACGTTAAGACAAATCAAGAACTGGGAAAGCATCTCCGGGTAGAGAATCAACAAAGTTATGACGAGCTCTCGAGACTGCTCTTGTGTACAAATGCGTAAAAAAAATCTCTTTTTTTCTCAAGCAAAATTGGTGGTGCCATTGATGCGCCAATCATTTTTCCCAAACAGGCGGAATGCAGATAAAATGAATGAAAACTACTTTCCTTAAAGAAACCACGATGTTTTCTTTATCCACCGGATTTATGGCAACTTTTAAATTGCAGCTATGACAACGAGTTCCGCGCGGTCGGACCAACACTCAGGGTCTTCAAACAACTAACAACTTATAGATTTCTGAGTTACAAGTCTCTATCCTGTACAGTCATCTTCGATTTGTATTTCTTTGATCATGTGCACGTATCTTTTGTAGAGATGTACAAAGCTATTTTTAGTGGTTCAGTAATCTTTTCCTTCATCTGTTGGCCTTTTAAATTTTCTTTTAAAATTTCGTTCATAATCAAATTAAATTTTTAAATTATTTATTCTCCATGAACTGTATAAATAAATAAATAAATAAATAAATAAATAAACAATGTTTGCCTAGTAGGGGTGATTTCTTCAAACCCTGCATGCTTATACACGCTGGCAGTTCAAAGCAAGCTTTATTTACAGCCGTACCTTTTTCGTTGCCTTGGGAAATCGCTCATGCAAGGATCGTTGCTCTGATGTTTCATAAGTTTTCGTTTCCTCTGAAGCTGGACAATGCTCACCTCTATAGATATAAAAGACAGTACAGTACAGTATCCTGGGTAATGAGTACTATCAGTGCCCAACTTGACCAAATAAAACTATAACAGAAGGTGCATAAATAAATGGGATGCAGGGCTGGCGTAGTGGAGAGAGCACTCGCCTCCCACCAATGTGGCCCGGGTTCGATTCGCTGACTCGGCGTCATATGTGGGTTGAGTTTGTTGGTTCTCTACTCTGCATAGAGAGGTTTTTCTCCGGGTACTCCGATTTCCCATCTAGTCAAAAACCAACACTTGATATGATTGAGTTAATTTGTTGATTTCACTTTACAGTGCCCCCAATCAGTGTTCCAGCGCTAGAACGACTAGACACTTAAATAAAGCTCCTTTCCTTTTCGCCATTCCTCTTAGCTTGGTCCTATACTCAGAACCAGTGACCTTCTGATGGCTTGTTGGGAAGGTCATCTGTTATCGATCAATGAAATGACCGAGCAATCTTGATCTGTTAGAAGTTGACGGCCAAATGTACCTGCATACATTTTCCTCTTGCACTGTATCAATAATGGACGAGTTTGTCATCTCAATCATGTGGACACTACCAAAGAAATCGGTGACCAGAGCCTGAAGTTTAGACAAAAAGAGCTCAATTAGTAGGGCACCACGTTTTTCTACATCCAAACTAAACAGAATTACTGGATACATCACAGAAATGTAAGAAACGACCTTTGAAGAGCGCCGAAAATTTTAATTAAATACCTTTGAATCACCATGTTTTTTGTTACTGATGAGGAAAGCCCCACTGCATTTTAATATCACCAATATTTGAAGAAAAAGAAATTACATGCGCACCTTTAACTTGTCATTTAGGTTCATAATATAAGTTACGAGTTTTTTCCGGTGATTTATGGCCCAAGCGCGAAGCACGCAGGCCATAAATTTCGGGAAAGAACGAGAATCCGTAACTTACAGTACGGATCGAGAGGTCATAGCGCATGCAGGAAAGGAAACTACAGGTTGAAGTCAAGAAAAACGTTCAACTGCCACAAATGATTGGCATGCGTAAAAATCTGGACAACGAATAAATTTCATTGGCATTTCGAAATAGTTGCTTACAAGATTCAAATAGTTTTACAAGTTTATTCCACATAAACAATACGAAAACTTTGCTCGAAAATGTTCCAACAAAATTTCTGTACAGAGGGCCGTACGGTAGAATGCGGCTCGCTAAATTAGCCAATCATATTGCGTTTACTATCTGAGAGATAAAAGAAAGGAAATAAACAAGAAGCAATAGTGTGGCCTGGTCACAATATTAATTGTACATTTGACAAAATCTATTTGTACAACTTATTAGAATCACCTGGCATTACAAAAAAAAAAACAAAAAACAAACGTATTAACACCACACCTTTTTCGGTTCTCTCTCGAATAAGTCAGACCTTACTCCTGGGGTGGATATCACCAAATCTGGTGTGGTATATATGAACTGGAAAAACGTGAATGATAACATTAAATTGGATTGGTTAATACTTTCAAAACACATTCAAAGCCAATTATGGTCAAAATGGACGATCAGAAAAAAAAATGTACTTTAAAATTGCGCCGAAAATCGACGATAAAATTTGTTAGAAATGTCGAGCATTCGTTTCTTCGCATTCGTAGAAAAAAATACTCAGCGCCATTTTTTGTTTTGCATCCTTTAACAGCATTTTCACAACTCAATTCTACTGAATTTATAAACTTTTCTCAAACTACGCTTTGGCTTTCTTAATTACGTAAGACATTAAAAATACCCAACTATCCTGAGCGAACCTTGACCCAAGTAATGGTGGTTGTTCTCACAATGTACCACATTTTGACGTCACCTGTGATCTAATAGGGAGCTTAAGGAGGCTTACTACAGTTTTGAAATCTGTGAAATTAAAGTGACAGAATGTCTAGCATTTGAAATGTCTAGATTCCAGTCGCCCTCCAGGAGCTTGGTCACAGTGTTTAGCAATTTTCTCCCTGATTTGCATTTATCTTTTTGGTAAAATTACATTTTAAATCAATTGTAGTGACTAACACTTCAGAAGAGACATCCTGTTGCTTTAATGTCACACATTTCAAAATCTTGATTTTCTTCTTTGAAAAACTGTAGTAAGCCATCTTAAGCACCCATGTTTTTTTAAAACGTGGGCGGCAACCAGAAGAGGACAAGATACTTAGCAACGTAAATGTGTTCGACAGTGTGGAGACAAGTTAAAAGGGAAAACAGCTCACTTCCTGTTCCCGTCTCTAAAACGTGCTTGCTTAATTAAAGCTCCCTATTACTGAACAGACACACAGCTACATGGAATTTGTTAATCTGATCCTGATCAGTTGTCTATGTATAAAGATACCTCTCCATATTTTTAGGCCAAGATTAATGCAGACAACAAGTTCTGATGTCTCATGAGACAACAGAGTCACCAAAAAAAAAAAAACATTCTTACCAAGTCTTCCATTGTAGATTTGCTGTCAGGTTTGACACCTTCCAAAAACTGTAGCACATAATATGTATATCTGTCAATCACATGAACACCAATGGCAGGATCCTCATGATGCTACAAGGCAAAAAAAAAAAAAAAAACATCAATTTGTTGCATTACAGGCAGACGAAACTCACCAAAAAGGAAAGAATTAAGTTTTTAGAATTCAAATTAACAAGGGTTCAAGATGGGCTAAATAGCAGATGATATTGAATTATGCATTTTCTTAACTTTATTGCATTATTCATAGTGTCAGATGTCTAGGATTTTCATAAGGTTTTTTTTACCCGAAAATCACATGTACATGTAATCTAGAAAAGAGAACAGAAATATAGTTGTATGCAAGCCACAATAATCGTGAACCACTTGTATTCTCTGTTCATGAACTATCATCAGCAACATCAGCCCTATATATAGGCCTGTAGCAAACAGTATTTACTAACACCGTTTTTTCCATTGACATTTGAAATGATCATAACAGGCTCTCATTGCCCTCTTCTAGTATTCCTACAAGAACCAACCAATATAATGGGAGTAGACAATACTATCAGGAAATCAATCCTGTACGTTTGACAGATTAATCCTTATGCATTTACTCACAGAAAGGGAATCCTGTCCAACTAAACTGCTGCCAACTGCCAGAATATTAGGTGAGTAGAGTTTCTGAGTCATGGAGTATGCTTGACAAGTGTCAACCATCAAAAAGATTTCATTGTACCTTAAAATCCAAATAATACAGATGACTTTGTTAGGAAATGGGTGTACACATAGCTACTAGCTAATGTGTACTGGTATGTGCAATCGTTGTTGATTAATAAACATAAACATAAACAACCAGTGAGTTGGCGTAGTTGGTTGAGCATCAAACCACTGTGCAGGGATCTAAAACTCTGGCCGGACCAACACTTTTAGGTTTTTAAATAACTCAGGAGAAAGACAGTGCTGCTTTCGTAACGCCATCTGGAAAATTTAATTACAATGTAGACTCTCTAGTCTTCTCAGATAAGAAAGAAAAACCACAGGCCCCAGGCAGAAGAGCAAGGAGTCACATAGTGACACAATTACTATCAAGGCTGCTGCCTAAGAAAATTTTCTGGGAGCTTTTTGGGCTTCCAACATTAAAAGTTACATGTAGTAGCCCAAGTCATTTTTTCAAGAGCCCAGAATGAAGATGAATCAAGTAAGGTGCCTGTTTGGGCTACTTGTTCAGAAATTTGGTTGCCCACACTCACAAATAAGGTGCCCCAGGCAACACTGCGGCCGTTAGGCAGCAGCCTTGATTATAATTTTCATTTTTTGCATGTCAGCTCAGATTAATTTAAAATATTTGTCTTCCAAATTTAAAAAAGTTCTGTAGGTGAAAAAAAAATTGACACATTTCAAAAAAACTGATTTTTCTGAAAAACTGACTATAAGATTTTGTTAAAATTTAAATATTTTAGAGATTATTTCTAACATTATCTGGTAACCCTGAAAGGGAAGATTTTTTCTGCCCCATTTTTCAAAAAGGACAATATATCTTGATTTTAGGGCTCAAATAAATGACTTATACATGTATCGTTGCCATGGTAACATTTTGGAGGAAAATGTGATGTGAGAAATCTATGATGGGTACTTAATACCCTGGCCAAATTTCGTCTAGATATGATTACCCTAACTGTATCTAAGGACAGAAATCAATATGTTTATTTGTTTGAAAAAAGGAGAACTATTTCGAGCCACCTTAATTGCTAACCTTCTTTTCTGCCACATTTGCTCAAATGCATCAGCCAGCTCAATACTTGTGATCTCTTCTGCATCTTGAAACTTGAGAAATCCATCACCCCCATGGCCTTCAAAAATTAAAAACAATAACTGTAACGTAGCAATCTTTGAAAGACGAAAGACCAAAATCAAAGTTATTTCTTTTAGTGTTCCTAAGATGCCCAAACAGGAAAAGAAACCAATCAGAACTTAAAGCAGTTACTGCTACTTTCTTAAAATGCACTCTCGGGTCACAATAATATTATTGTTTGGAGGGTTGCTTCTCATTGCTGGAAAAAGTCACACTTTCATGCTGATGAGAAACAATGAAAAATAAAACAAAAAACAACAAATTCTCTGATTGATGTACCTGTTACCTTCAGCTGTGTCACTTAACAGCAACAGAAAAAAGTGGGCTTCCTTTAACCCATTGACCTCAGGGAGTGAGACTTACCGGTAACAGCTTTTACAACGTCTTACGCCAGACAATTTTACTCATCAACAGGGGGCGTCCTAGGGCATTTAAGGTGTCCATGGGTTAAATACTACTTGATAATGAGTAAATTAACCACCATAAGAACAAATTGTGAGGTAACATTTGAAGCATTAGTCCTTCGTCAATTCACTCTGATGAAGGACTACAGCAGTAACACTCAAAATGTCAGCTAACAAATCTAGATCTCACATAGGTTAATTTAACTTTATAAACTTGTTTGATAAAACCAAACTTTTAGGTTTCAGTCCAGCCAAGTGTGTCACTAATTTTCCTATCCGGCTGGCCAATAGTGTGAAATGTGCAAATAATGACTGGAAATCCACATACTTCAATTGGTAATGGGTGCAAACTTTAGCAAGCTTAATTTAAGACAATAATTATTATTATTGACCAACCTGTCATATAAACCAGAATATTGCTTCTCTCATCTGAAAGTAATCGCTTTGATCTTGGAACACTGGATGGCAGACGTCCTGGTGTTAAAAAAGACGCAACATTTTCAGATCAAAGAAAAAATCTAGAGGAAAGCCTTTAATAATATAAAGTAAAAGAAGAAGATGTCCAGAAAGGCGGAAGTTTCAACTACACTGGCTTCATTACCTGTCAAGATTCTTATAAAATTCTCAACAGTAACCTGCAAAATATTAATTGAAAAAGGTCAAATATAGATTCAACAGTAAATAAGTAATAGTCTTTCACCCCTTAATTGACCCCATTGATGAATAACATCATCTTGCATTAGAAAGTAAAATCTTTAATCACTCTTAACAGGGACATGGTCAACTTAAAAAAACAACATCCTCAGTAAATTGTTCTCTTGTTTGTGTGGCTTCTTCACCCATGTTCCTCACAATGCTCTTCATTTTGCCATTGGCATGAAAACAATTACATTCAGACAATACACCCAATGCATTTTCTGTCTTTTTCGGACATTACCAAACAATGAAACAGCGAAACACCAAAACGAAACACTCAAGACACCATATATGACCCCACCATACATTGAATACTAACTGACAAAGGTTGGATTTGAGATTAAACATTATTTTAGGCTTAATTAGGCATAAAAAAATATTGCTCCTAATCTCAGTCTTAATCTGAATCCTAATTTTAATCTCAATGAATTAGGAGCAATAACGTTTTAGGTCTAATTAGGCCTAAAATTCAACCTTTGTCGGTTAGTATTCAATGTATGGTGGAGTCATATGTACATTGCTGTTTTGTAGTTTAGTAATGCTGTCTTTTTCACTTGAAACTAACCATTATAGCACTTGAGTATACACTGTACCTTGTTCACCATCATCAAAGGAATTTAACTGTTGTGAGAGGAAGTGGCTTATTAATAATAATCTTTAGGTAATAAGCCACTGCCTATTTTTTGCTTACCACTATATTTTTAAAATAATATAATTGAATTTGTTACATCAACATAAGCAAGTGGGGCATCTTTAAACTTGACTCATTTCACATTCCTGATTTTCATAATAACAATAAGCCAAAAAACATGTGTGTGCATCGGGATAAAAACAAGCATCTTTTGTT
This sequence comes from Montipora capricornis, assembly GCF_036669925.1. Taxonomy (NCBI): domain Eukaryota; kingdom Metazoa; phylum Cnidaria; class Anthozoa; order Scleractinia; family Acroporidae; genus Montipora; species Montipora capricornis. The sequence continues at coordinate 63,943,892 of NC_090884.1, forward strand.
AAGGAAATAGATTCCAGAAATTTGCATTCAAAATCTTTTGTATTTTTAACATATGCTCAATTTATCCTGACGCTCCCAAGTGTTTTTTTGAAACTCCGAACTGGCTTATAAATTACATAAATTAAAATGATCACAATTATTAACTTATGTACCTCATATCCTCTGTAGTCTACTTCAATATCATCACCATAAACATTTATATGTTGGTTTGCATTATTGAACACAGTACCTTACAATAAAAAAAGGTTAACATTATTAAAATTATGAACATTCCAAAAACTTTATCATTCATGGATAATGCAAATTAAAATGAAGGGCACGAGGCCAATGCCTTTTGCACTACTTTGTGCATGCAGCCTTCAACTTAAAGAGACCCTTGTAATGTATTTTTTTGCAGGTTGGAGGAAAAATATAGTTTCTTAGTCAACATAACTTAGTCACTGTCATCATTTTGTATTCATTGTTATCAAAAGATTCTGAGACCTAATTGTAAGGTCAAAATTACCGGTACATATAAATTATCCCATTCATTCACTCCTCAGGGGCCCCATGATGCCCCCAGTTGTTGAGTAAAATCGTCTGACATTAGACAAAGTAAAATCTGTTACATCTCACTTGAACCATGAGTCAATAAAAGAAATCTTTAATAAAAATAGACAGACAGAATTTTGTGCCTTACCAGGTCTTGGATTTCGTGCATTACAGGCCATATCATCTGCCAGCATCACTATGATGTGACTTAATCATGTAAAGAATAAAAATAAAAAGGCTGAATTACTGGTACTAAGCAATAAAACAACCTGTTTCATCCTTATGTCTATGAGTGGGGAATTTGAGTGAAGACCTCTCAGGGGTCACGCATGTTGCCTTTTCCCAATATTTTGTTATGCAGATGCTGCCAAATTTTTAAGAGTTCCCAAAGGTCAACACTGCAACTACAAATTTGTCTGTTACTTTCTTCATATTTTGAGCAAACTTAATGGTCACTTGCTCTGTAAACGTTTTGCCGCATATTTTGTTGGAAATTCTCAAAAACCCACTCCCACACCCCGCCCACTCTACGCAAAAAAAAAATTGGAAAGGAGCATCTGTGATTTATCGTTAGTAATTGTGTTCCGGAATAAATTTGCATACATTATTAAGTGATTTACGCTGACCAAAATTTGCGTGGCTCATATTTCTTTGGAGCTAAATTCTCAAAATGGTGGTCAATGAGTTAGATTTCAAACGTGCATTGAAGAGTGTCTCCGATAGTCTTAAGATACCTTGGCTTTATAGGATAGAAGCACTCTATAAAGGAAAGGATGTATTTGCAAGTCTTCCAACCGGGCACGGCTCTGATCCCCAGAACAGCAGAGATCGTTCCCGATGAGATTTGATATGTCAACATCTCAAATCTTCCAGGGCAGCACGCTTTGTAGATTGTTCTTGAGAATGGCTAGGCTGGTCCGAGCAAGGTGTTGGGATTACATTGACTGGTAAGGGATAGCAAGAAGACGTTTTCGAGTGGACAATCTTTTGAATAGTGCTATATATATTCACCTCGTGAAAATTCGTCAGGAGCGCTTTCATTTCTTAAGTGCTGACAACAATTCCTACAAATGTAGAATGTAGAATCGATTTCCACTTTACACTCCATAGATACCATAACAATTCCGCTTGTGCTTTAAAAGAAAAAACTCTTTGGCCATCAAAAGTACACACGAAATCATCATAAAATTTCTCATGGTGGTTCTCACAGTGTTGATGTGGAGAAATAAAAATAAAAGCCAATCAACTTGTTGTTTCAATGATGTAATGATCGATGGGTAATAACCAATCAAATCATTTTCCACACATTCCAGGAAAAAACACGTGGTATTGAACACGATTATCAAAGGTACATCATAGACGCACCTTTCTGATAATTTTTTTTGCAGAGAGTGGGCGGCTGTACACAGGCTATCAAAAACTTGTCAACACACTGTTTTCCACAATAAAGTCCCCCTAAACAAACAAACACACACACAACTGTATATCTGTCCAGTAAAGCACAAAGGCACGATTTACAGATTTGCTGACATTACAAACCTCACACACATTTATGACAAAAACGTTCATATGTTTTTTGTATACTGCCCCTGAGAGAAAGTTAATTTAAGTTGACTCGCTAATTGTTCCCCTTCTTCACAGATTTTAAAGATAGTATGCAATCCAGAAATTAAAACATTTCCGCCTGGCAACAACAAAAGAGAAAGAACTGTATATCCATAGACCTTAGTTGGGAATGTTTAGAAAGTCCAGAGTCACAAGTTTTTGAGGATCGCATTGCTGGTTGGAGAGTTTCAAGAGTGACAATTTAATTTCAATTTGGAGCAATGCTAAATGCTCTTTCTGGCACATGAAAATGGTTAGACCTATGATGTGTTACAGTCACAGCTTCATCGTCATAACAAGACAGGAAGACTAACCACCATTCAATTCTCTGTTACAACTGTCACTCGACCTTGCTTATTCAAAATTGTAGTTAGGCTTTTGCAGATTAAACTTATAGCCCACTTTATATCAATAACAGTAATTATATTATGTGAATCATGAGGAGTGCACAAGGTGAGATATTCTCTTTCTATATGCTCAGAGATAGGCAATTCACTGCCAAAATAATGCCAAGAACCCAGGAGGCAGAACTCCCATATAAAAAGGACGGGGTGCTCGTCGTACCTTCTAGGGATTAAAAAAACAGTTTTGGTACCTCTTAGGATGTTCAGCCTCAAAAGGTCCACAGCAGGAGCTGTAGCGGTACCTTTTAGGGAACTGAGCCAAAAAATGTGACAGGAGACATTTGATAATTAACTATTATTATGCCTGATTAAAACCCATAATTTGGTACCTCTTAGGGGTTCTTTTCAAAATTTCCGACGAGCACCACCATCCTTTTTATATGGGAGTCCCCCCAGGGGACCAATAAATGGGGCATTCCCTGAGGAGGGTTGCATGGAAATAACATTATACCTCACCTAGATGTCCTGCCAGAATGGAATTTCTAAGTACTACAGGTATGTGACCAGTGACCACACAAAGACATGGACTGCTTACATGTGTGACTTTCACTCCCCCCCCACCCCTCTCTTAAACCCAAGAAAAGATGGGGACTTGGACATTAACATTAAGAGAAAATGGGCTAATGTTCCCACCCCCAGGGAAATAATTAATTCCATTCTAATATTCCCATATGTGCCTGCCTACCAGTAAAAGGATGCATGAATTTCGTTAAAAATATCACTAACAACAAAATAAAACAGTCAGTAAGGTTTTCCATCCATTCAGAGACTTAATGTACTTTTGGATGGCAAGCAAAAAGTGAGGATAAAATAGTTTAACTCACGCTTCTTTCTGTCATTTTAGCAACTGCCTCCAATCCTTCAGCAGAAGCACGTGCAGGGACAGTTTTGAATGCGGCACGTTGGGTTTTGTCCCGTTAATGTCCCCGCCCTTCCCGGGTTAGGGGGCGAGGATTTACGCTGACTGGTGCATTATAAAGCCTATGGTTTTAGGTAAAAAACGATCAAAAATTTATTGCAATGACGAGGTGCATGAAATACATATTTAAACTGCCGGTCTTGGAGGTCCCGGAGTGGTCGTCTGAGTGCGATTGCCTGATCGACAACTAGAAACTTTTTATATTACATATTGTACGTTTTTAATTTGATATCAAAAAATTAAACCGTCCTACCTGTCTGGTATTCCAAGTCTTTTGACGCTTCGGTACATCGAGAGAACGTTAGCAACATGACGATAGTTGAACCAAAACCGAGATGTACACACCTTGAAATGAATTAATCAGTAAAATAGACGTTGTCAGTCATGCCTCATTTTTTAGCGCTCTACAAAAATAATTTAGGCTTCATTTTTTTACCAGTACGGCCCAGTTGTTTGCGTGATCACTCTTCAGAAAGTCACCCGAATACATCTCTGTTTTTGTGGTGGTAAGGTGTAGAGATAGTGCGACTATCGTACACACGAGAACCATCACTTTGGCAGCCATCTTGTCCTTTCGCGGCACGAAAGGAATGGTGGGTATTGTTCAATTTCCTTTACTGAAAATTTAAAAGAATTTTACATGTACATACTATATTTTCGTTCCAGAAGGTTTTTTTTAGAGAAAAGGATATAACAATACAACACAATGAGATAAAATAAACTAAACGAAAATAAACCATAAATTCAATTGTAAAAAAATTCATACCGCTTAACAAATTATAAAAATACAAGTGCTATTATGGCATGCTATCTATACGTAAACCCTTTCAATAAATTAACTTCATCATCTGAAAGTGACAACAGAAAAAAAATTATTCATTTATTACTCGAGAGTTCTTAATTTGGACGATTCAATTCATGACGGGTTAAGTAACATATTGCCATAGCAACAATGGACCCAGTGAGTGTAATCTGTTAGAACATTCGATTTGGAAGCGCAACGTTTTTCGAATTTTTCACCCTCTGATGTTGAGAGTTTAAGAAAAGTATGACGGCGGAAGAAAGTAAGGAATACATGGCAAAGACGGAGGTCCACCAGCTGTTTGAGGTAACACGAAATTCAAGAAGGCGCGCGCTTATCTGTTGCAGCTGGTCGAGCAGTTTTCTCTCTCTCTTAATGATTTTTAGTGAGTGCAAGAGATTGTAATTATATCTTCACAAAGTCCTTATTTGCAACGTTATTTTTGGTTCCTTTAACAGCCGTGGACAAATGCTAAGACTTCTACGTTTACATTTTTGGTTGCAACAAAAATATTTCGTGCAACCGCACGGCGAACGTAATTTATAGCGTTGGAGCGATTTCCAGAAAACCTATTTACTTCATTTGTGAAGTTCTTGCAACGGCATCGTTTCAAGACAGACATCAATACCCAGAATTTATGCAAAAACTACCGTATTTTTTGAGTGTTCAAAAACTCTACTTATTTGCTTTTTATTTTTAATTTACTTTGTGTATTGCACAGGATTTTATTTGTTATAATTCCATTTCATGGTTAGTTTCTTTTTGTTTTAGTTTTTGTCTTTATCATTATATTTTTCGAATAACATCGCATGACTCGGAAACGCTAACTAGTCAATCATCTTTGCAATGAAATGCTTCCAGAATAAAGCAAGAGCTAAACCGTGTTGTTTCTTAGTAGTCCTAGTATGCCAGTATTAGTATTTGTTTTGTCATTTCTTCAGGGGATGCTTACTGGGCTTCTTTATCATAAACCAAAGGATCCTTTGGCGTTTCTGGAAAATTGTATCTCCCTTGCAAAAACCGGAAAGGACATAAAATGGAACACATTCCTTGACGTCAGCAAGAAGCCACTGCCTCCCATACCAAAAACTGATGGTCCTATCAAAGCTGAAGCTGCAGTGGATGAAGTGCGCACATTTGCCACTGAACCAGAGATGAAAGTCAAACAACCGCTTCCACCAATCAATTTGTCTGGTGCCCGTGTGTCAATTGACAGTGACAAGGAGTTGACAGAAAAGAATATTCTCACATCTGAATCAGAGGAGGAAGTTGAAGTGGAGTTTTCTGGTCAGAGGATTGTTTTTGTTCTTGGTGAGTAATTACCCCAAATGGCAGACTCCTGTTTAATGCATGGTTGGAGTGATTTATAAGAGCTAGTTGATACTACAGTAGCTGAGACTTTAACTTGGTAGCAGCCCCCTCAGTCATGTCAAGTCTACAACTATGACGACTGACAACTATGGTAATTCACCTTCTTAAATCAAGTTATCACCTATTTTGTATAAAGTTATGCCCAACACATTGGCTGATGACAATAATTTGGGGAGACTGATAGGTTCTTCTGATCCCCAGGTGATTGTGAAGAGTAATCCTTAACTTCACTTTTTCACCATTTAAAGGGGCAAAGAAGCCAAGCTTGATCAATGATAAAAATAATTATAGACAGTTTTACAGTTATGTGCTTAGTTAGCTGGCCTTTTAATGAAAGAGATTCTGGTGTTGACTTTTTTATGATACAGACTTTCCTATTTTTCTTATGTTAATGATGTTGTTCCCGTGCTAATTAGTTGGAATTTACGTAAGAAAAGCAGTGAGCTTTCTGTCAAAACAAGGTCAACTCTGGCCTCACTTTCATCAAATGGTCTATTGATGTCCCGGGGGGGGGGGGGGGGGGGACTCCCATATGAAACAGACGGGGATGCTCGTCGGAAATTTTGAATTTAACCACTAAAGGAGACCAATCTAGGCGTGGCTTAAGCAAATTTTGACCCCTAAAAGAGACCGTTTAAAAACACAAAAATACGACACGCAATGAGTTTTAATGATAAAAAGGCATAATCAGCGAATGCTTTTATCTAAAAAGAAAATTTAAAAGGAAATTTGACTTCTGTTTCTCTTCGCGTAATTCTGTGTTTTTTCTCCCTAAATGAGACCTTGGTGGCTTAAAATATTGGCGCTTTGCCCGGAACACCCTAAGCGAGACCAAAATCCAAAATTTACACCCATAAGCGAGACGACAAGCATCCCCGTCTGTTTCATATGGGAGTTCCCTCCCGGGATTGATGTACCCTTTAGAACAGTTTAAGTGATAAAAACCTCCAGATGCTAAATGCTGGCACATATTGTAACTTTTAAACCTATAATCTTTGCACATTGTTGTTTATTAAGAATCAAAACTGCATACAGTATTTATTACATGTAATTTCTGGGAGGATATAAGAAAGTTCTGCGCAGTATTATGTGCCTGACTGTCTTGTATGTTAATAGGGGGACCAGGATCTGGCAAGGGAACACAGTGCACTAAAATTGTTGATGAGTTTGGCTACGTCCACCTGTCAGCTGGTGACCTTTTGAGACAGGAGGTAGCCAGGGGAAGTGCAAGGGGACAAATGATTGAAGATATTATGAAGGAGGGAAGACTAGTACCTCAGGTAATTTGTAACATTTTGCAGCCACTGATATCATTGCTTCCGAAACCATGCTTTTTAAGATCATGCACTCATTTTCTGCATCACACATGTTCTACATGATATACTTGTATTCTGCAGCATAATTATAGTTGTTATTATTATTGTTACATGCCAAAAGCAACCAGAAATGTCACAACTGTTTACAAGGTTAATCTGACTTAAATTTGTATTAAGGCTGCTGTAGATCTAGAACATATTATATGTACAATTACCCTGGATTCGTTTTAGAAGATATCAACAGTTAATGTAGACTAGCAATTAACAAGAATTATTATTAATAGCAGAGTTGCCACATTGGACCTGCATAAAAAGGTATTTTGAGGAACAATAATTTTGTTACTCAGAGGAAAGAAGTTTTAGATATCTTAGAGACAATTTATTTATCTTTACACTGAATCATCCCAAGGGGCAAGTGGACCAAGTGTCTTATTTGTAATTGTGTCTGCATGCGGGGCTGTTGCCTTAACTACCGGATATCCCTGATAACGGAATTCAAATGGTCAATTATTAGCTTCACTTGATTTCATATCCGCAGTTCATATATGATCCATTTCATATATCACTTCATCGTTGATTCATTCCTCACGGGAACATTGGAACCCACAAATGACCAGCTCCCAACATCAGTGGCTTCATAATAAGCTCAGTTGGTTAGAGCGTCACACCGGTATCGCGAGGTCACGGGTTCAAACCCCGTTGAAGTCTTCAATTTTTCAGGCTTCTTTACGCAATTGCAAAAATTGCGTTCATAACTGCGAGGATCATAGCTTCACTTGATTTCATATCGGCCCGCATTCCATACATGATCCATTTCATATATTATTTCATCATTAATAATCATGTTGTTAAAGACATTGATTGTGAAATGGAGCACTCTCTTATTTATGATAAAGACTCTAGGTACTATTAAATTTACATGAATATGCATGTGTCTTTTTATTGTATTTCACTTTTATAATTTTCTTGTATCCCTTAGCTTAGGGGTTACCTTAGATACATGTACGGTATTCATCACCTGTAATAAAATTATTAAAAGCTGCCTATTCTTTTGACCTGCTGTGGCAAATGTACCGGTATGTGCCCATGTATGCATGAAATTATGTAGAGTTATGTGGGCTGGGCTAATAGTAGCTATTAAATGTAGGTGAATACTGTGTCCTGCTAGACTAGCAGGATCTGTAAAATTTGACTTTAAAATCTCAAATGGTGGATGGGATGCTAATCCATCGCAGGGTTACCCCCAGCATTAAATTTGCCGGTATCCATTTAAATACACCTGGGTGGAGAGAGGCACCAGGAGAGTAAAGTGTCTTACCCAAAGAACACAACACAATGACCCGGCCAGGGCTCGAACCTGGACCGCTCGATCCGGAGTCCAGCACGCTAACCATTAGGCCACCACGCCTCCCACTTTAATAGTTAACAAGTTGGTTACAAATTAATGTCTTTCTTGGTGGTTCATCTTTCTAGGCTATCTGTTTACTGAAAATTTTAGTCAAACGTTTTTCACCAGGAGATAACCATTCAGCTTATAAGAGATGCCATGAGGCAACACAAGGACTGTCCTGGATTCCTTATTGATGGTTTTCCCAGGGAAATTCAACAGGGTGTACAGTTTGAACTGGAGGTTAGAATTTTCAACTTCAAGTAATTTTTTACAGGACACTTTTTTTTCCTCAAGGGTAAAAATAAATTGGCTGTAGTTTAATTGAAAGGTGATTTATGGCTCTTAAAACTCAAGGTATGAAATTTCTAGTCAATAATTAATGTGATCGCAGAACTATCGAAGGCGTTCCTGCTACGAACACATTGAACAACCACATACGCGTTCTTTGGTCCCGGGGGGGAAGGGGAGTCCCAGAAAAATTGGGTAGGGGTGTGCGGCCCGCTTCCCAAAACCCTTACCCTATTAATGACCAAAATCTGCGATTTTCCCTACCCTATTTATGACCTGACCAAAAATTTGATACCCAATTTATGACCTGACCCTTAAATCAATACCCTTGTGCAGAACTGCCTTATAATTATTCCCTAGTTCAGACCAATGTTAAAGGCAATGTTTATCTGCTTTTATTAGGTAGGTTACATGATAAAGAAGTAGCTTCTAAATAAAAAACGAATTCAAGACTAGAGTGCAAAAATGGATACCCTATTTATGACCAAAATGGCGGAAAATTGGCCAAAATCGATACCCTATTTATGACCAAAACGGCTGAAAAACCCTACCCTTTGGGGCCGCACATACCTTTATAGCCCATATAAGGGAGTACTCCCACCCCCCCCCACCCGGGTCTTTGGTTTTAATACGCACACCATCAAACGATAACAAAGCTCCTAAGATTACGTGAGTCGTCTAAAATCCTGAATGAGTCTTAGAGTCGAAGCGAGGGAAGGTAAGTTGAGGTGAAGTAACGAAAACTAGAGAGAAACAAAAACCTAGATTTACGACAACAAGCGAAATCCTACGTACACGCTAGCACAAACGTAGCTTAGAAGGACTAAATAATTCACCACATCATGAACTTGCCTCTGTGTCCATTAAGAAGCACCTTGTCGTTCCTTAAAGCCGTGAAAAAGTACCGTAAATAAATAAACCGTACGGTTTAAACCTGAAGTTTACGTGAATCGGCACAAAACAAGGTATCCAAAACCTGATCGAAAAAGCGCGCGAAAATAAAATGTGCGCATCCGGTTTCTGAGGCCAACTTGGCTGGGGTGCAAACGCGGCGTCAAGCGCGGCTGGGTTTTCAGCTGAGCGCGCGCGCGCAAGCCACACACGCAATTCTGAAAGCTGCTCGCGCCAGTTCATGACTCAAAATGGGTCACAAGAATTTAATAAACAAATACCGCTAATTTAGCTCACCTTTTTTGTAATTCCCGTATATATGGAATATAAATAGACATCTCTTATTTACGAAAACTACGAAAATTCTACACAAACGGTTGAATGGTCTCTTAAATCCGTTTGTGTTGGCCTGTTGCTCCACTCGCGCGCGGACTCGAATGAGCGGGTGACGCATTTGTGAATAGGGAGCTTACAAAACGAGGACAGCGACGGCTGTGAGGACTTCATTTAAAAATACAAGTTCGCGTTATTCATATCACTACGAAACTATTTAATGTCGTTTCGCGTTAAAAATGTGTAGTAACTGTCGAGGAAATGCGAATTAAACAGCGTAGAGAGAGAACTGAAAATTCATCGTCATGTGCTAACATCCTCCACAGAACCTCAAATTTGGTCATTTCACGTCGTCATTTAGGAGATGACAGCAAAGAAATATTTTAAAATGTAAAACGCACGTGCAGAGCGTGCAGAGCCATTGTTTTTGCTCACTAAACCTATTGTTTTGTAGCGTCGTCGTTGCCGTCGGTGTCGTCGTTTCGTAAGCTCCCTAATGCTGATCCTGTAACCCCCTCAGTTTTCCTTATTTTGCAACTTTACTGGTTTATATCTCTGCTTCCGGACGGTGATTTTTTTTCAGTTTTTGCATGTTAGTTTAGATTAATTTAAAACGTTTGTCTTTCAGTTTTAAAACAATTCTGTAGGTGAAAAAAAAAAAAGTTAGAGACACGTTTCAAAGAAACTGATTTTTCTGAAAAACAGGCCTACAGATTTTGTTGAAATTTAAATATTTTAGAGATTATTTGTAACATTATCTGGTAACGCTGAATGGGAAGATTTCACCGTCCCGTTTTTTCGAAAAAGACAATATAAATTGATTTTAAGGCCCAAAGAAATGCCTTATGTCGTTGCCATGGTAACATTATTTTGGAGGAAAATGTGATGTGAGAAATCTATGATGGGCACTAAATACCCTGGCCAAATTTCGTCTTGATATAATTACCCTAACTTTATCTAAGGACAGAATATTTGTTTGAAAAAAGGAGAAACTATTTCGAGCCTCCTTAAATTACAGTGAATGTGTGGGATTTTGGCCGAATTCAAACCTCTATGACTCCGTTGCAAAAATGAAGATTTCAAAAACTTTAACATATTTTACGTCATGTTATAAATATCATTCACTCAACGGAAAATTAGCTCATTACAAAAGGCACAACGTCTGTAAATTGCATATTAGAAATCTCCTCATGTTGCTTCAAATTTCGCGGGAAGAGGAAAGGAAAGGAAAGGAACTTTATTTAAGTGTCTAGTCGTTCTAGCGCTGGAGCGCTAATTGGGGACACTGTAAACTGAAATGAACAATGAAAGTAAATCAAGTCAAATGTCGGTTTTTCAGGAGAGGGGAAACCGGAGTACCCGGAGAAAACTTCTCGGTGCAGAGTAGAGAACCAACAAACTCAAGCCACATATGACGCCGAGTCTGGGAATCGAACCCAGGCCACATTGGTGGGAGGCGAGTGCTCTCACTACTGCGCCACCCCTGCACCCCAAAATTGCATAATTTTGTTTACATGGGTTTATATGAAATTTACAAATTTCGTTTACGATCGTTATAGCTTGATTCTGATTGTCATACTTCACGAAAATAATCTCAATAGAAGTGCCTTTCGCTATCCACAATCGTCAGACCTTAAAGAATTTATAATGGTTCAAAGTCTGCAAAATTCCCATACATTCACTGTAATTGAACCCGTGTTTGCCTTTCAACTTGGTCCCCATCTTTCGGCAATTCCACGTGATACTGTTTTAGATGTATTTTCGCTGAGAACACATTAATAGCTCATGTCGTGATATCTTATATTGTGTTTTTGTTATTGTTTTTATAGGTCGTTGGAAGTGACTTCCTCCTATTCTTTGAGTGCAGTGAAGAGGTGATGGAAGAGAGATTACTCAAGCGCAGTAAGACTAGTGGACGAGCTGATGACAACATTGAAACTATAAAGAAGCGATTTGGAACTTTTGTGGAAAAAACATTACCTGTCATTGATTATTATGGACAACACAACAAAGTAGAAAAGGTAGGTTTTTTTCCTAAAAGCGGAGCTCTTTGAGTAGTTATTATTTATTTATGATTCTGTTTCAGGTATTTTTATATCTAGTCTAGTACGTATACCTACTATGATAAGTCCAGTCCGGCCTGCTCATTTCTATAAATTAGTCAAGTTTTCCTTGCTCTTTCTTGCTTTTTTGCCGTTTTTCGTCATCATTATTCAGGACGTTTTTTCGTGCTCGTGCTTGCTCTTTTTTCAGATGTTTGTCGATATAATTTCTTTATTTGGGCCCTTTCTTGTTCTCTCTCTGTCGTTGTTGTTTGTCACTGATATTTCGACTGTTTTGTTATGCTCTCAGTCTCTTTTAAGTTGAACATGGCTTATTTGTCGCCCGCTTACTGGTTTTTTTCTCTGAATCTTTCTCTTCTTTTCTCGTTGTACGTCATATTAACAGAAATACTTAGCTTGTTTTTTGGTTGTCTTCAAGTTGTTTGCTTGTTGTCCTAAAAACGCAGTATCAAATGCATTGCGCATGTAACTTCCCGCCAAAAAACGGGCGGACAGTTGTTCTATGATGTCATAACCAAAAATCGAAGGGTTGCTGTATTTTCTCAACCATGGTGCGCGCGCTGTTACCATTCCTTGTTATGTGATGTGTTGAATACCCAGCGTATTTGGTAGCCTAAAATGTTACAGTATTTGGTTACTTTGATAGCGACCGTTGCGTGAATTCCCAGGACTAGCAAATGTAACGTACACCATTTTTGCCATCTGCCCATATTTCAGATTGATGCTAATCGTGGTGTGGATGAAGTATTCACTGATGTGCGTTTGTTATTTGGTGCTCTTCCGGCTAAGGATCCGCAGAAAATCAAGAGAAAGAAAAAAAGAGTTGCAGCTTCTAATGAGGTGCAAGAGAAAGAGAGTCTAAAGTTTTCTGGGCAACGGATAGTTTTCGTGTTGGGTAAGATAACGTTAGAGTCATGTTTGGCATCATTTGTCGTTAAGTTATCTCTAGAATACCTGGCCACTCCAAAAAACTTCAAAACATTGTGGCTACGCGGCGACTCTGTTACACAAAAACAGTGGCTGCGCGGCCAGGCGGCTTCGGCGCTACGTAGCGGCTACATGGCTAAGTTCAAAAATTTGCAAAAAAGGCCTTAAAACGTCAAAAAGGGTGAGGCATGCCATAGCGACGATCGTCACTGATCCATGCATGCAAGAGATAGAAGTACAATGGAAACTTACATAGTCGCGTAGCCGCAAACATGCGGAGCCACCGTCGTAGCCACAGTTTACGCATTTGCACGTTAACCGTCATTTAGCCACTGAGTAGCCACGTAGGCGCGTACCCGGGAACGAGGGTGCGTTGCTTCGAGTGGTCGGATATTCTACAATTACTCAAGCTCCCTCCCGCGCAGCTGAAGTTTTCAAATCGAGTTCTTTTATGTGTTACGCTATGAGGCTCGATGCTCGCACATGATGACTGTTACAAATTGTAAAATTATTGGTGTTTAGTACGGATGATTTACCCAAATATCCCGTGGAGAATTATCCAATTTCTGTAGTTGGTCGTCAAGTTAGTCTTTTTCAGGGGACGATTAAACCATATTTTGCGAAGAACTGTGGCAAAGGAAGTCTTAGTGAAATCAGAACACAGAGATCGAAAATCGAGACCAAGGTTATTCAATGCTATAAATCATGTGTTCTGCACCGTAGGATTGTCAATTATGAGTCCAGCATTTTTTGGGCTATAAAGGAAAGGAGAGCGAATGGGGCAGTATAATGCACCGGATGAAAATTTTCCCTGGTCCCCTATGGCAGCAACAACAACTTTTATCACGTGTAATACCACTTTCATGTACCATGGTATTCCAACTGTTGTATTCAATGAATCAATGTAAAGTAATACAAGCATTTGTCGAAGAAAATGTTTAAGTTTTTAACTCAGTTCCCACACTCCTAATAGATCTACAGTTGTTGATGATGACAGTTCCAATCGCTAGTTGATGTGATGATCAAAATTAATAACTACTTTCAATTCGACGCAACGTTTCTGTGGGGCATACGTCGTGAATGTTACAAAATTTGATCGCTCAACATTTAAAAATTTAACTCTAAAATCTCATTAAAATCACTGCTTTTGACTTTGTCATCTCAAAGTGAGGGGAGATTAGTCCTACGGTATTAGGACTGAGTGCAAATTCTCTGGTTGTTGCTTTTGTTATTTACTGCGGAAATATCAGACTTAGCAATGACCATTTTGCCTTTAAGAGTTGATTTGAGCTTTCTTCTTCTTGCAAACTTTTTACATGCCAGGCGTAATTTGTTATGTTATTCCGGAACATTTGAAATTCAGGAGGTCCTGGCTCAGGGAAAGGAACCCAGTGTAAGCGTATTGTGGAGAAGTTTGGTTACACTCACCTATCAACTGGTGATTTACTGAGAGCTGAGGTTGACATTGGAAGAGAAAGAGGGCAGAGGATCGCTCAGTTGATGCAAGAAGGCAAACTTGTTCCTCAGGTGAATTAACTAATTGTAACCGCAAACGTCTCCGAGACGTCTAAAAGAAATGTCCGTCCTATTCGGCCATTTGTCCGACCTATTCAAACCAGTCGCGCTCTGTTTTAATCTCCCGAAGTTACTCTACCCCAAAACTGACCTTTTGTTGTTCTCCCTTCACAAAGGCACTGATACAGAAGCCGGACAAATTTAGAGCAAGAGCTTCTTTTTTTTAATCGGCACGATCTATCCCCACGGCGTGACCGAACGCTTCATATTTGATTTTCACGTTACTATACGTTCTTTCCGGCATGAACCTCTGAACTGAAATAGTCCAGGCATGGACGTGATTTGATCCCATGCTGCACACTGCGCTTCCACTTAGCGAAAAGGTAATTAGGCTGGAAATCTCAAATGATCACCTCCTAAAGGACATGATACAAGGAATGAGAATAAGTGATCACCGACAAATACTGGGGGAGCAGGTCTTGCGCAGTGGTGATTGTAACTGTATTAAAATAAGGCGGTACTTCGGTTTGTATTTTCTAGGAACTTGTGATTGAGCTTTTGACAGATGTGATGTTGCAGTTTCCAGATTCACCCGGATTTCTTATCGATGGATTTCCGCGCAAGCCATCTCAAGGCGTTCAGTTTGAACAAGAAGTAAGTGCCTTAATCTCAATATATTTACTCGTACTGCAGTGACGACTTACGGGTGATTTGAGGGTTATGTCATAGGACTGTATTGGATTCATACATAGGTATAGGACTGGAGGATAGAGGATAAAGTCATTCTGTCTGTTTAGTTTCAGCTTAAAGTCGCGCGTGTAGAACATCTCAAAGATCAGGCCGTCGAACTTGTTTGCACACTCCTTAAGATTTCAAAGTACCTTTCGATTTCCTGTGGCTCCGTGCGAAGCTGTTGGTTTAGTGCTTCCAATTGTCCTTGTCTCCATCGATTTTCTCAACCTTTTTCTCATTTAGTGTTTCATTTTCGTATCCTAGAGTATTTTATTTAAAAGGTGAAAAAAGTGGTGAAATTTTTCTCATTCCCTTCGCTCTCTCACATTTAAAAATCACATTTCATTGTTGCATTCTTAACCTTATGGTCATTGGGTTCTGAAGCAAGTATTTTAGCCTTTTATTGCTTCAAATTGTATATATGCGGAATTTGTAGAAAAGTTTCACAACGTTCATGGACAACCTCTCCCCGTCGGGGCAATTCAAAATGGCGGACAATTGGAACAGGAACAAATGTTACTAAGGTGTTGCTGGGACCTCCCGGTTTTCCCTCTTTGGTCACATCAAATGATAATCAATTATCGCCACGCTCTTTTTTAGGTAACAGAATGCCATTTTGTATTGTTCTTCGAATGCAGTGAAGCAGTGATGGAAGAAAGACTGATCAAGCGCGGAAAGACAAGCGGCAGGGTGGACGATAACGCGGAGACCATCAGGAAACGCTTCAACACGTTTGTGAAGGAAACTATACCGGTTATACAGAACTATGAAGAAAAAAACAAAGTCAAACGGGTATTGATGTTCAAGTCTTTTTGGGCTCACTGTTGTGTCAATCACTGATTAACGTCCCAAATCGCAGTTTTATCACACTGAAAATTTCTAAATCGATTTTAGAGAGGTCGTATTCGGTTTTGCTACTAAACATCTCTTTGTAACTTTTATACTCCTCTTCGTATTGTGCCTCATAGGTTCAGTTCGGAAAAAAGCTGAACCTTTCACATCCAAGGCAACATTTATACCAAACACAGCCGCTATTTTTAAACCTTTTTGGCATTTCAAAATCCATAATCAATCTTTTGAGGTAATGATGATCGGATTAAAATTAACATTTCTATTTATGCCATGAAGATTGCCATTTCGTTGTGAACGATCGTGGGCGAAATTGACTTTACTACCATGGTTAAAATCTTATGTTTCTTTAAAGGTGGACGCTGCTCGTTCTGTAGATGAAGTTTTCGCTGATGTATGTGCTATCTTTGGTGATCTTCCGAAACTTGAAAGGCAGAGAAAAAATAAAGGCAAGGCTTTATTCTTAGACAGTTTTTCCAACGCGATCGTTACCGAAAACCGGTAGAGTGTTAGAAATTCCTTAATTGCTTTCCTATCTCCAAGATTTACTGTATCGACAGTTGTTAGTGTAGGTTCTTGTCACGTCCGCACGCAATAATCAAGGTCGACTTAACTTTGATCGGTTGTGACCTTAGTTTTGCGGCTATTACAAAAACCAAATCCAACAATTGTTTCATTATATGTTGCTTTATATCATAAAAATCAACTGGCAAAAATGACTGTCACGTGAGACCCAAATTTGTTTGGTTTTTTCGATGGGGAAAAATGTTAAGTAATAATTAAATTTGGCGTCCCTAGCAATAGTGAATAGCGCAACCTATTGAAGAAGAACTGGCTAGAAAATCCTTCAAGAATCTGTTGTGGCAAAATGCGCACTCATGCATGGGCTATCAGATTTAGGATTAAAGTGACTACAATGTATAATGATATAATGATAATATTAATATCTGTACCTCGTCTGTTTCAATTTCACGTAGTCAAACAGGTCGAGAGCGATTCGGAATCCGATGATCTTGCCGAAGCTGTTGATGACTTGTCCCGAGTAGTGGAAGGAAAGCCGATCAAACTCCGTCGGAAGAAAAAAAAGCAGCCGGAACCTGAAGAGAAGCCAAGATCGCCGGTTTTCGAACAGCCGATTGTTGCCGAAGAGTTTATTCCTCTAATGGATGACACGATCGCAAAAACCGACGGAAAGGGACTGTTGAATGTCAGAGTTATATTCGTTATAGGTGGGTGAAGTGCTTCTATACCCTATGTTTATTGTGTCTAATGCACCGTTCACACGTATCCGGATATTTTTTAATCCGAAAGCCATCTTTTTCTTTCCGGATTACACGTAGCGTATTCAAATCAAATTTGCCCGTCCAAACTTATCCGAAACGTATCCGGATTCACTCTAGTTCCCTAGGACTCCTGAAGGAAACAGAATTATCAGAGCATTCGCCATGAATTGCGCGAATTTTGCTCATATTGCCCTTGGCAGCCATCTTGAGAATTGATTTCACGATAAGGAACTGGGCTCGATCTTGTTGCGTCATCCGGATACAAAAAAATACCGGATTTAGCGTCCACACGTTTTCAGACTCATAGCGGATTAAAGAAATATCCACTCTGAGAGCGTATTCAAAAAGTTCCGGATACGTGTCGACGGGGCCTAAAGCGAGCTTCTCTTGTACTATTGGATTTTATTATATGGCTTGTGTTTGTAGCCGATATAACGCGCGCTCTGATTGGCTAATTGTGACTGAATTGTAGGGCATTATTCTCCCGTAATGCCCACGGGCCGATTACGGGCTTGCAAAAACAAAGCAAAAGGTAATTAAAAAACCATAGAATAAACTACTTACTAACCGAGCTAGCTCGAGCCGTACTGGGGAATATTGGCTCTCGGTCCGTACTCTCACGACCTCGGGCCAATGTTCCCCAGTACGGCCCTCGCGCTCGGTTAGTAAGAAGTTAGTAATTCTAGTTCATGCTGTAACTATGAGCCTTTCGTCATCTGTCGAAGTAAGAGTTTTGGACTCAGGAGAGAAACGTCACCTTTTATTCTCACTGCAAAGGTCACTTTACCTCACTATCAACTTAATTGATACAACCGGATTTCCGTGTTTCACCGACCCACCAACGCCACGCCCTAGT
>NC_090884.1:63966966-63984466 GCF_036669925.1 Montipora capricornis
AACCTTTAAATAGACCTTTTTGAAGATACGGCGGCCATTTTGATTTCTATTGTTTCGAATAGCTATTATGATTAATTTGCCCCCTGAGCATCCCGTAATGTCTTTCGAAACAATAGAAATCAAAATGGCCGCCGTATCTGCAAAAAGGTCTATTGTCTAACCGTAGGCCTAAACACCGTTTTTAGGCCTAACGAGGCTTAATTAGGCCTAAGTTTAGCATTAGTAAAGGTTTTGTAATGAGTGACCTGTGAAAAGTGACCTGTACATAAACGCATGAAGGGAATCTTTGCCGACAGCTGGTAATTTTTACAGGTCACAGGTCATTGTTTTACCAATACGAAAAGTATCCTAAACATGAATAAAGGATAACCTTAGGCCCTAAACAAACGTTTTTAGGCCTAAGGTTAGCTTTTATGAATGTTAAGGATACTTTCTGTGTTGGTATATAAAACAATGACCTGTGACCTGTAAAAAATACCAGCCGTCTTTGCTGACGTCATTGTTTACATTTTGTTTTATTAACAAAAGAGTTTGTTCACAAAGAGGCTTCTTGCTATTTACAAATTGATTTCAAAAGGTGAAGTAACTTGTTCAACTTAGTTAAAACTCCAATTTTAAGCCTTAAGTGGCAAAAGCGCTAATGATCCCCATGCATTTTTCGTAAAATCTCGAATTTTTACTGAAAGTACATCATTGCTCGCGGAGATTATCCGGTATATCGGGTTCGCATTTTCAGAGAGAGTTCGTTATGCTATGCATTTTCAATATTCAGTACTTTATTCTCAGCTCACTGATTAGAAAACGATAGCCTTGTTTGGGCCTCTGAGGCAAACAATGTAAACAAAGATTCCCCAATTGCAGTGTAGAACACACACTGTAACTTATGAGTTCACTCTGTTTACAGATATTACACTATCATTCTGTTTTATCGTATCTGCTTCTCTGCAGGTTCTAGCGGAAGCTTCCCCTGATGAAGTTTTCACTCAAGTTAATGATATATTTGGGAATCTTCCAAACCGAAAATCAACGTCACTTCATGGTTATGACGTCACCTTTATAACAGGTTAAGTAATGCTGAACCATTCTTCGTTAGCCTTTTTTCATGGATAATCTGAATTGAATCTAGAACAAATTTCGATTCTTGATGCTACTAATGCAGGGTAACTGAAAGATACGCCTACTTTTGTTCGTATTGTCTCTTTATCCCCTATGTAACCAATTCAAACCTTTTTAATTTTAGATCACTTTTGAGGTCTTTGAGTTTCAACTTAAATTTGAATGTTTTTTTTTCTTTAGCTGAAAGGTAGACATATTGTGTGGATAGGACATACAGTATATATACCTCTTTCCCGTTTAAAGACGTGTCGATGACGCAGCAATGACGTTCCTTGATTGTGCTATTGTTTTCTAGAAATTCCCGGCACAATAAAACCTGAAAATGAGAAGAGCTCACAACGGAAAATGTTCTTTGTAACTGGCCTGTCTGCGTATTTTGGGCTTTTAGGTCCGCCAGGCTCGGGAAAAGTCGAGTTGGGAAAGACTTTATCAGAAGCGACTGGGAAAACTCATTTGTCAGTTGGACATTTGCTCAGACAGGAAGCGAGGAAGGACACAGAGCGATCTCAGTTGATCAATGAAGCAATTTTGATGGGAAGATTAGTTGCTTCGGTAAGTAAAACTGAAAAGTGCATAATTAATCTGTAACCTTTTATTAGGAAGCTTTCAATCACGTAAGTACTTTTCAGAAAGGTCCTAAAGAGCACATGCAGCTCCTATGCCAGATGTCATTATGAGCACCTGGAGAAAATCCCTCGAGTAAGCTTGACATTGACTGAAACTCAACCCACATACAATTGCAGGGGCTGGAGGCACGGTTAATGAGCACTATGCCATCCTGACTCCGATGCATACTGTATTGGACTGGCTAAGCATTAGGACAAGCTCTGAGACAGGCTCGGTGAGAATGATGCGAGTACAGGAGTAAATACTCTTTTAACTTTAGCCCCCCTGCCCGCACCTCATCACCACTGAACTGAGCTGGTGAGACACGTCTTGTAGCAGAGCTCCTGCGTGCGCGAGAGCGAAGCTCCGTAGCTAAGAAAGTGTGGTGAACTATCCATCCGAGAAATTTTGGTTGTGTGTGACGTCAAAATACGCCCGCCCGTACACTCATTTCGGGGAGGGGGGGGGGGGGGGGGCGGGGTATGTTATATTTTCTTGACGGGAAATATGCAACCCGCAAGAAATGGTGTGGGCATGTCGTTGCGTTCACAGACGTGTTTACTTTAGGAACTGGTTTTCAAGTATTTCATATTTTTTTCTTGAGGGAATCGTCCTTGCAGTACTGCTAGAGGCGCTGGAAAACGAGGAAAAGAATTTGGATGGTTATTGCATAGATGGCTATCCGCGGACAATTGAACAGTTGGATGAATTTAAACAAAAGGTAACTTGATGAACTTTGTTAAACTTGTTGTTACGGGGGTAACAGCATGAGACGGGTTCGATGTGGAATCAGGTGTCCTCAAATCCTCCTTCTTTCATGTTTGTCCTATCTTTAAACTAAAGGAAGAAAACTGTCTGTGCAATTTTGAACGCTCCTTAGTTCTTATGTATAGTGTCCTCATGTTAACCTCTCGTAGCATCGTCTTTATAGTTTATATCCCATACACATGCATGTTTCTTAACACAATTTCAGAGATGTTAGAAAGCATTAACCCTTGCTATTATCACTGGGGGACATTAAAGAACCCCCGCACTGTTCGAAAGAGTTGAGGTATGGAGTTCCCGGTGTTGTGGTCTATCTTTGCCAGCACGTAGTCGGCTTGGTTGGATTAGCTGGAATGGCTTTAGAGCAAACGAGACCGCAAAAGTGAAATACATCCAGAGGTTGGCCTATTTGCAATGTGCTGCTTATTTATTTCCCATCCACTGCTTGAACGGTCAGTCGTGCATAGTATCAGCAGCGTCTATCCTGATAAGCCTTAAGGGGGCTCAAACAGTTTCAACGTTTTAAAGAAACTGTCACTACTATTTAGAAGGATTGAATCAGGCTACACAATCGTTGCTCGTAGCGGCAATGTCATTTAATTGTACCAAATAAAACATCGATGATTGCTTACCAAAATACACTCATTTTATCTGTAGGGTTAGGCCATTCTCTACCTTTCTAAATAACATCAGCCTTGTGCATTGCATTCTGGGATCATGTGCTTACACTGGTCGCCATCTTGAATAAAGTTGTGTTGTTATTGTTGTTGAACTTTTCTCCGAATCATACATGGTGACAGTGGTCCTTGACCCTTAAAATGGCCGACACTGAAGCAGCATCACACCAAGAATAGGAGCAACTACAGAATACAGGGCCAACACATGCAAATTAGTTAGCAACTTTTATGGAACGACACACACAACAACCTCAACAACCTCAGGGTTGCCTTCTGTAGCACAAGAGAACGAAATTAATCCGCAACAGCCGAGTCAACTTCCACTCCCTGCGAAGTTCGATGGCGCGAACTGACCACAATTAAACAAGCTAAATGGATGAAATGGAGCCGTCGCCTCGAACGCTACAGTCTTTTCCGGACTCAAGAATAAACCTGAACACGAGCAAGTCAGTACCTTACTGTACGCCATGGAGCCACGCTCCGAATCCACGAAAACAAAGCTATGTACGAAGAAGTTGGCACTGCGCTCAACAGTTATTTCGATATTCGTCGCAATTTGATAGCACAAAGAGCCCGTTTTAACAAACGCCACCAGTTACTTGGTGAGTCAGTGGATGCTTTCATTCAAGATTTATACAGGCTTGCAGAAGACTATGAGCACGGTTCTCAGAGGGACGGCCTTATCCGTGACCAAATTGTTGTGGGAGTTCTTGACGGCACCCTGTCAGATCGTCTTCAAGCAAAAGCTGACCTAACCCTCGAACAGGCAGTATAAATGAGTCGTCAGTCTAAAGCAAGAAAACAGAGTACAGACCTCATTCGAAGAAATTCTGTGTCCAGTGCGGCTTCCAATTTGTCTAGCGTTGAGTTTGTGGATAAGCACAAACCTGACAAAAAAATCAACAAAGGCAAGCGAAACCCGACCAAAGTCCAAGCGAAAATGCATGTGGTGTGGTCGAAAGCAACACAAACTGGAATTATGCCCTGCAAAAGATGGCACCATTCTCTCAGTCATTGGTCGCAAGATAACCGAACCAGTCTGTGGTCTCAAGGATCAGCTGTACTCCGTCATCAGTAAGAAGAGGAGAGGTGGTTACTCAGGCTGCTAATTTCAATGAACAATTTCGTGAACTTTTCACAGGCCTGGGAAAACTGAAAACCGAATACCGAATGAAACTCAATTCGGAGATTGAGCCAGTGTGTGTCTACACTCCAAGGAGAGTTCCACATCCATTGCTATCCAAAGTAAAGAATAAAATTGACTCAACGTTACAGCAAGGCGTCATTTCTCCAGTCATCGTTCCCTCAGAGTGGTGCTATGTTATTGTTCCCGTACCCAAAGCCAATGGACGAGTACGGATTTGTATGGACTTAGCGCCACTGAACAAGGCAGTCAAGCGTGACCTTCATCCCATGACTCAGTGGCCTTGCCACGTTGGGAGAAAGTAGAGTGTTACAAAATTGGACGCCAACACAATGAACAGTGGTTTCTGGCAAATACCCTTGGATGAAGATTCCAAGCTGCTAACAACGTTTATCACGCCATTCGGTCGCTACTGCTTTAACAGGTTGCCCTTCGGTATCCGTTCTGCGCCTGAAATATTCCAACGGGCCATGTCAGCTATCTTGAAGGGTCTTGATGGGGTGATATGCCGGATGGACGACATCCTTATCCACGGTAGAAATCAGATGGAACATACTTGTCCGGGCTGTGCTGTTCCGTCTTCAAGAAGCTGGCCTGACACTGAACGTACAGAAGTCCGAGTTCTCTCAAAGGAGAATCAAGTTCCTGGGGCGGCATTGTTGATGCTCAAGGATTTCATGCTGATCCAGAAAAGACAAGAGCCATTGCCCAGTTCCCAGTTCCCTCTACTACAACAGAACTCCAGAGGTTCGTGCAGATGGTTAACCAGCTGGGAAAGTTCATTCCAGGATTGCCTGACCTAAATGAACCCTTGCGCCAATTGCTCCGCAGAGAAATTACATGGTACTTGGGAGAGGCTCGGGAAACGGCCTTTCAGCGAGTTAAACAGATCCTTCTATCTCCCGAAGTCCTTGCGTACTAGTTAACCTAAAATATATGGTCATCGATAAAGAAGCTCTTGTCTCAATCTGGGCGTGTGAACGCCTTAAAGAATATGTGCTTGGACTCAGCTTCACTTTAGATCACAAACCCCTTGTACCCCTTTTGACCACAACTGCACTATCCAAGATGCCACCCTGGATACTACCCTTCCGTTTCAGGATGATGAGGTACAATCCTGACGTCCTTCATGTCCCTGGAAAACGTCAAATTTCTGCTGATGCACTCACACGTGCCCCTTCATGTACCCCAGAAGCTTCCGACATCCAGTTTATTGAAGAAGTTGAAACCTTTGCCAGCTGTGCAGTGGGCAGTCTTCCTGCAACTGACCAACGTCTTCAGGAGATCAGAAATGCACAGAAAAGTGATGAAGAATGTACACAAGTCAGAAAATTTTATCAAGAGGGATGGCCCTTACTCCACCCGTACTGGGAACACTGAGCCCACCTGGCAGTCTACGTCTCTATGATGACCGCATTGTAATCCCACGAGTTCTTAGACTGGAAGTACTAGATTGCATTCATCTTGGCATTAACAAATGTCTTGCCAGAGCTCGTATGTCAGTTTGGTGGCCAGGACTATCCGGAGCAATCGAAGACTTGATCAAATCGTGCTTCACATGTGCAAAGGAACTACCGGAACCTAAGGAACCCTTGATGACTTCCTCCTTCCCCTGTCGTCCTTGGGAGAAAGTAAGCATGGATCTGTTTGAGTATGGGGGATGAACTTGACTACTACTCGAGGTGGATTGAAATCAAGCGACTCAAAACCCAAATTGCGGAAAGCGTTATCACAGCATCTGAAGAGCTATATGCAACTCATAGAATACCAGATATCGTGATTTCAGATAATGGACCATGCTTCAGTGCAGAATCCTTCCAAGAATGTTCTGCCAGTTATGGGTTTGTCCACATTACCAGCTCTCCCAGATACCCTCAAGCTAATAGAGAAGTTGAAAGGGCTGTAAGGACCGCGAAAGGACTTTTAAAGAAGAATGAACATCCCTACCTTGCTCTGCTCACCTACAGATCCACCCACCTAGTGAGCTGTTAATGGGGAGAAGACTGCGAACCCAGCTCCCCGTACTCCCTAGTACCTTGGTTTCCCAAAAATCTACTCAAATAACGTGAAGAAGGTGCGAAGAAAGAAGAGATTTACAGAGCTAACCAGAAGAGAAACCTTGACCGCCGACATCAAATTCAGGAACTTCCGGATTTGACAACTGGTGAATCAGTATGGATCAGGGACCAAGATAGACTAGGGAAAGTACAAGGGTGTATCCAGCATCCACTGTCTTTCCTCATTGAGACAGAGAAAGGCACAGTGTGTCATAACAGATCTGTCCTTCTTAAAGCTGAAAGCCACCCTACCCCTGTCATGGCAGATAATCAAGCCATCCTCGCTAGTTCTGTCAGTGACCAACCTGTCGATAACTCGGAAGGACATTCAGCAGGTGCATCTCAGTTTCCCTGTGTTACCTCGGAAGCTTGCCAAAAGCAACCAGTTTGCAGAGAATCAGCACTGATAAAATTACGTTCCGGAAGGATGGTCAGACCTCCTAACTGGTAGTTTACTATGAACGCTAAATATTTGACTCTGTTCGGGGCAGTTATCCCACTAATGCCGTTCCTGTTTGGGTTACGCCCTATTAAGACATTTGAAATAGTTTGCCTCCCCATTTTATCGTCAGACTTTGGAAATGATAATGTTTGGTTGACGTTACGCTAATTATCTTTGTTATTTAGTTTCAATAGATTACTCGGTACTAGGAGGGGAGGTGTAGGGTTAGGCCATTCTCTACCTTCTAAATAACGTCAGCCTTGCGCATTGCATGCTGGGACCATGTGTTTACACTGGTCGGCATCTTGAATAAAGTTGTGTTGTTATTGGTATTGAACTATTCTCCGAATCATACATTATCGACGCAGGTGTCAGAGTATAACAGAATCGTTGTGATAGAAAGTACTAACGAAGACATGGAGCGAATGGTGAAAGAACGAGCTGAAACATTGAAACGAGAAGACGATAAGGAAGAAATTTCAAGGGCTAAAATAAAGGTCTACAATGAAACCACTGGACCCATGATCGACAGCTTGGGAGACGCCGATAAAGCTGTCAAGGTAAAGGTTTGTGTTTTGTATAATGACTAAGCGAGCACCACGGAACTGACGCCACAAAAATACGCATAATTCATTAGGGGAAGATCGCTGACCTGCAGTACATTTTTCCAAACTTCACTGAGAGAAATATGAAGCAAGGGCGTTAACGGAATAGATTAGATACCATAATTTTCATTTTTCGTTTTTTTGTGTGTTTATTTTAATTAACAAAGTGATTACGTTTCTTTTTATAGACTCAACAGAATAGCGCGTTTCTGATTGGTCAATGACAAATGCATACATGTGTTATTAGAGTGTTTTCACTCACGTGATCAGTAACCTCGTTTTTCCACCGAAAGGATAGAAAAGGTTTTCATGATAATAGAGTTCAATTCCCGGAGTATTAGTTAGGGGCACCATCATGGTGGCCGTGTCATTGTTGAGGAACACCAACATGGTGGTCGTTACGTCACGTGAAACACTCTACAGAGTGCAATACGGAAGTTGCTATGAAAACACACGCACAGCGACGGAGTAATTTTCTTGAATATATAATAAATAGAAAATTGTATGAAATGGCTCATTCATTTTGTAATTTATGGTCCCTCGTGATATTTTGAAAGCTGCACAAGCCGTAGACCTAAGTTATGATTCTATGAAGGAACGGTTTTTCAACAAGAAATCTTGACAGTCAAATTTACTATCGAAACGGCGCGGAGAATTCACGCCCCCCCAGAAATAAGCTTTCGCCAAGAGAGCTGAAAACCCGCCAAGGCTTGAACCGAACTAGGCGATTTCATAACAGTGCGATTTTGCTACACTGTTCTCTACAATTGTAGCTATTAAGCCATGCCGGTTTCATTCATTTTCTCATTTCATTTGCCTGTACTTTTCGTAGGTGTCTGCGTTACTTCCCAAAGATGAACTTCTAGACAGGATCCAAACTCAGCTGAGTAAAGAAGAATAACAAGGTTATCGTGTAGAGAAGTTCAAACGCTTCAGCTTGGGAAGAATCAGGAACAGCTAGCACTGGCAAAAAAGGAGGAATATTTATTCATTTGTTCATTCATAATGGTCGTCATCTATCCAACAACACATGGATGCTTTCATTTATTGAATTAAGTCTTCTTTCAGTCTTGTGAGCCAAGTGTGTCACGGCAATGTTATTCCGTTTACCGGACGTTATAGGCCGAGGAAAAAAATCAACGCTCAGAGTGCACTTCAAGATTCTCTCTGCATGAAATCCATCAAATCTGACTGTGTTATAAGCGCTAGTTGTCCTAGTCTGTTGTAGTGTGTTCTTATAATCCAATGCGGTAATACAACTCGATAAACTAACAAAATTGGATTGTAAATAGTAACTGTTGAAAATCAACGCCTGAAAAGCTACAGTATGGTGGAATTGCAGTAAATTTTTATGAGGATGATTCCAACATTCATGAAGGTTGTAGCTTGTAACCTTCGAAAGAAAAGAGTGCTCGAATCAAAAGCAGCAGTGAATAAAATTGTTCAACGGTGGCATTAATGAGTGTTGATTTTTTAATATTTCATGTTTATTATGCTTTTGGTAGCAGGGTGAGCGCAGTGGTGAAAGCACTCGCCCTCCAGTTCCGGGTCGTTTTCCCAGATCCGGTGCTATCTGCGTTTGTTAAGTTTGTCGGTTCTCTTCTCCGAGAGGGTTTTCTCCAGGTACTCCGATTTTTAATAATCGACCTGCAGTATCCCTGATAAGCGCTAGATATAGTCTTCAGAATTGTTTTTAATAAAAGTGGACTATTCCCTACGCGTTCTTCATAACATTTCCACGAGGAAGTTATGAACGCTGTCGTGACGTCACAGAAACGCCGGATGCAACTTTAAATCTATGTCATGACGTCGATAAGGTGAATGTAAATCAAAAAGTGACAAAAAAGAACATACTATTAGCAGTTAAAATAAACATAATATAGCTCATGTCAGTCCGAAAGAGACTTGTTTCTCGTATGTCATGAATTTGTTTGAATTTAAAGGCGGCAAACTACGATATATCAGATTCTTGAGGTAATGGTGCTCTGGCGGTGGCGTAGTATTTTATTATGCGAAATAGTTTATCTTTAATACCATCTTTGAGGCAGATATTAATATCAGAGTTAATGCATTTCCTCAAATTTAAATGATTTCTTTTGTTGTTTTATTTTAATTCAATTTTCTGTATGCTCTTTGAAATTGCTTTTAAGAAATTTTACTGATTTTAATTTTAACCCATTAATGGTTAAATCGTAGTACGAGAAAAACTTTTTTATACACTTCACACCTAATGGATAGCCTTGTTTACAATACACAGAGTTGACTATTGACATCAAAAAAGAAATTATTTCTGTTCTTTAAGAGAAAACGTTTTCTTTTATTGAACGCTTCCTTTGCGATTTGCAAAGTGCAAGGCTTGATTGCGATATTTTACATGCAACGTCACAGGAAGTCTAACAAATATAAACAGTTTGGCGCCGCCGAAATGTGGCTCCTTTTAAAGGACTCCACTGTCGCAGGCTGTGATCACGGATAAAAGCTTATTTCAACACCTATTGTGTGATTTTGACGTAAAGCAACCCGACTACGGATCAGGTCAACTTTAATTTATTCCATTCTCCCAATATAATGGCATAATTATAAAGTCAGTTGAATTCCTTAGCAATAACGATGACACGCTTGAATCAAAACAAGCTTTCAAAGTGAAAAACGATGCCATATCGTTCAACTTAGGTAAGTATTACTCGTAAAATCTCGTATAGAATTGCTCTTAATCGAAAGGCGAACAACATTGGCTAATAGCAAGTTTAAATCCATCTTTTTGTTGGTTTTGGATATAAATTTGTATTGAGCTGAACATGATTGTCCCAAACAGTCCATAAATGGTATTACATTTACCTGACTGTGAATTTAAGAAATTTGCTCTTAAACGGATTTATCTTTTAAATTAATCGTTATGATGATTTGCAGTAATCTAATGAAGTCAGAAAAGTTTTAAGTTCAGGAATCGCTGCGCTAGTTACTTTAATAGAGTGGGCAAAATGAAAATCAGTCGGTAGAATCGAATTGTGCTAGACATTTGACTCGTAATTCGAAGAGTCACGAAACAGAAATCTCTTTTTATTTTCAGTTGCTGTAAGAAATACCTTTGGACGTTGTCTGTTTGTTATATTATATATCTTCAGTGGCGTGTATATTTATACATATGTTATGTGAAACTAACAACAAGTTGAAGGACTTCAGTTTTGTTTGTATCTTATCACTTGTGGACAATCCAAGCTTCGAGACTTGTCTTAACACATTTGGAACAGCTGAATTGTTTATTGACAGAAAATGGCAAATGTGGAACTGACAGATGAAGCGAATGCATCAATAAGAGTTCGAACAGTAAATGGAAGTGGGTCAACTAGTGTTGACACCAATTTCGCCGTCAATGAACATTCTTTCTCCACCGAAAAGTCGTCGATAGGAGTCCCTTGTGGAGCAGTGACTGCAGACACCAAAGATGAGCTGGTCAAGGATGAATCAGTCGATATAACCTTGATTCAGCAGAGGACGTACTTGCTGTCTGCGGGAATAGGAGATACAAATCGCGTTTACAATCGCTTCAAAGGATGGATCGGTTTCGTGATTTGGCTTTTCAATATGATTATTCACTTTGGATTAGACTTTTACGAAGCTGTATTTGTGTTCGATGTGTCTTGGGCGACTTGCATTGGAGTATTTCTCATAACACTTGTAGCTTGCTGTTATTCAATGATAAAACACTCTGTGCCATGGTTTATTAAAGGAGTGAGAAAGCTCAAGAAAGACGGTCACTACCCAAAGACTCTGAAGCATCTTTATCTTATATTTCGGGTAAGTCAGAACGCTGATACTGTTGTCTCTTATACTCGGTAGTGTTTGCAGTTTCCGCAACTGAAGCATTTGAGGGTACTTCATCAAATTTTTGAGAGATCTTTATTGGCTTTCCAACTGTGCGCGATATCAGCAGCCCTAATGAGCCATGTCTTAATATTCAAACCATAAATCGATTGCGAGTCACTTTTGTAGTGATTATAATAGTAATGTCGAAGTATTAACAGGCTTATCAGATCACCGAACTTCTTCCAGTCGTTAGAGATTAAGGAAGTGCAAACAGTTCCACAAAAGTTTAATTATCATCGATAAAATTGAAATTCCGGATATCCACCGTTTAACGCTTTTTCCCCGCTGTTCACAACAATGCGTATCCCGTCGTTTAGATGTAAACCGCCTACTTGGTTCACCTTTCTCACTGTAACTATCATAATATACTTATTTTAACATTCTTCATTTATATATAAGACAGCGTTTCCATTGTATTCGTTTCGTCTTTATTTTTGTTTGAAAAACTCAACTCCTTCAATAATCTGAGCATAAGTATACTGAGAATTGCGTAGCTATTATTTCAGCGAATGTATTTTTGAGACATTACAGGTTAAGATTTGTGCTGCCGCAGACTACCACAAACATCATCCACTAAATTAAAATTTTGTGTTTGCATTCATAACTGTCTTTAGCCGGCAGGTGGCAACCCGTAAGATCAGACATTCCTAATTCGTTTAAAGCTGTGGAGTCGGGCTCTTGCTTTGAGTTTGATCAGCTTTTGGTCGAGGTGTTTTGGACAGTTTACCGCTCGGCTCAATAGACCTTTTCACGGTTTCTGACGCCATATTGGTTAGGGGGCAAACACGGGTTAAATTACAGTGAATGTATGGGAATTTTGCAGACTTCGAACCATTATAAATCCTTTAAGGTCTGACGATTGTGGATCGCGAGAATACCTCTCACTTCTATTGAGATTATTTTCGTGAAGTAAGGCAATCAGAATCATGCTATAACGATCGTAAAAGAAATTTGTAAATTTCATATAAACCCTTATAAACAATATCCAATTTTCAGACGTTGTGCCTTTGCAATGAGCTAATTTTCCGTTGAGTGAATGATATTAACAAAATGACTTAAAATACTTTAAAATTTTTCAAATCTGCCTTTTTGCAGGGGACTTGAATTTGGCCAAAATCCCATTCACTGTAATTTCAGCCGCGTTTGCCCCCAACCAAGAACCCTCTGGGCTTCACAGACATTTTTATTATCTTTTTAGCTTGTCGTAAAAAAAAAATTCCATGCACTTTGTTTTTAAAAACTTTTTTACCCCATGATTCATTCCATTACAATTTAGCACCAGAGCCTCGGATCGACCCAAGGCTCTGGGAAACTCTATGTAGGAGAACATGCGCCGTAGGGTTCTTTAAGCCAGAAAAATTGGCTATTTGAACCTTGCCGCGCCTGCTCACTCCTCGTGCTAACTTGAATGCATCAATTTGAGACGCTTTTGATTGTTCTTCACGAAAACCAATCAGAAGGCACTTTGTTTCAGCGTTCCCCAGAGCTCTTCTCTCCCTCAGTGAAGAGAAGAGCTCTGGGGTCGAGATTGCATCGTGGAAAAAGCCTTCGGCTTCAACTTAAACCACTCAACGAAAGTTTTGAAAAAATCTTAGTTAGTCCTTTTGTTTTCTGTTTTTTTATTTTTATTTTATTCTTTTATTTTTTACCAGTATCTCATATCTTTGTTTCTTGGTTTATCTCTCTGTTAGTTTTTGCCATACGTTGTAGTGGCGGGAGCTATGGGAGCTGCAGGGGGTCAATTTGGCTGTTATGCGTATGATGGAGCTCTTCAGCTCAGCTTTTCCAAGCTCTCCGAGACAACTGGAGTACAGATCCCCATGGGAATTGACTTGCTGTTCAACATCCTGAGAGCAACAAGCTTGTTTCACATCTTCTATGGGTTTTGTTTAATACTCTTGTTCCATATGAGCTTGATCTTCATGATTCAAAGTTCTATGAGGGAATTCAATGGTAAGAAATAAGATAATAATTTAAGCAAAGAGAATTTTCTGATTGGTCAATTGACTCTATGCTATTTCAGTGTTTGGCTGTGGACGAATTTTTCATTAATTTCGTTGCGTTGAAGCCAAGTATTTTTTTTGTTATGCGATACCGTGCGCACCGACTTTGCGCGTCACTTTGCTATCTCTTCAGTGAATTCACTTCATCTTGATAATCCGTTTGAAAATAAAATCGCTTTTGTTCTTTCTCCAGATCGAATGGGAAAACTCTTTCGTGAAAATCCAATCGAAGTAGCATTTTCTCAAGCTGTCAATCTCTTTTCTGCCCGTGCTAAGTTTGTCCGTGAAGGGAGCCAAAAGAGTACGGTAAGCTATACAGGAACATCGAGTTATTCTTCCTGCTTTTATCCAGTAATTTTATTAAGGAGCCTACGAAATGACGATGTCGACTTCTACTAGGCGTCATTTCAAAACACAAGTTTATGTTGGTAGTATCACGATTCGTATTTGCTTTGCAGCGCGTAAATGTGCCGTATCTTCCCAGAAATTAAACTGATAGAAAGGGAGTAAACGTTTGGAGTAAGAATTGGAAATTTATGATCACGCCTTCGTTCTCCACGGAATCTTTCGTGGAGGACAGCAAAGAAATGCACCAAAATCTACACTGTACGTGTAGAGTGATTATTTTTCCTAATCATCGATTGTCAGACTCATTATTTTCTTGGGTTCTGGGCGCGGTCGCCGTCATCGTTTCGTAATTCCCTATTGTTGATCCCAGTTCCTTCCTTCTAGTCACTGAAGACTGAAGCAGTAACAAACCTAACTTTGTATATTTATAAGGGAACATGTTTAGTTTTACATCCGCGGTTTATTTCTAAATAGAAGTACTCATAGGGTGGTGGCAGAGAACGTCTTTCCTCTTACTCAAAAAGATGCTTAGGGTAGGGTAGATCAACGATCGTCTGTTAATTAATGCAGAGGATGATCTCGGAACTTCCATCCAAAAAGGATCGATAAAAAACAACTTCACTCTTGACTTAAAGTTCCGAGAGCAATCTCATGAACAAAGAGTAAAGCCCGAGCGTAGTCGTTCTTTTCTGTGGGTAAAAGTCATACACTGATTTGTCTAACTGTGATATGTTCTAAGTCCAATATCATCTTTGATTGCATGGTTCTATTGTGCGGTTAAACCCGAAAATTTGGTGAATGAATATCATAAATTTGCTTTGAATTCCTCATTGGTCAAGTATTACTTTTAATACTTACCTTTCTTTCGGCTTTTGACAATTCTTTTCCCAAAACAAGCTTACGATCTATTTATTCAAGAGCGAACGGCGCACATTTGAAACCGCACGATTCGTTCGCTTTAATTAAGCGAGAGACTCTTTAACCTTTTTTCTATGTTTAATGAAGATGGCAAGATGAAATATTGGCATCTTTGTTCAGTTATTATTTTATGGACGTTTACTCAATGCCGTTTAAAACACACAAGGGCCAAAGGACAAATATCAGTACCCACACTAAGTTCTTTCTAGCTCAATAGGTCCTGTATCTCACGACCTCCCACATAGAAATAAATGGATTTCAAGAGGAAAAAAGTAACGATTGTATATAGATTTCGAGAAGTATCTATTTAGTTCTTTCTGGAGAGACCTGAAAACAAGACGCCGGGTAAAAAAAATGGCCGCACGCGAGGTGTGTGAGAAGCAATAAAATAATTCCGGCAGACATAATTGGACATTTTGCTAACTCTCTGGTTTTTTCGGTAGTTTGGCTGATCGTACTGAGCAAAGGATTTCCGGCCTTTAGTCTAGACGAAGTCAGCATACATTTCCTGTTATTTTTTTTACTGATTAGTTAAGCAAACGGGAAATATAGCCAATTTTTAAGAAGGAATATCACAGAAGACTCAAAAGATAATGGTGAAATGAAAACATTTTCTATATTTTGTCAAATATGCACAACAAAACCCATGTCATGAGGTCGTTTGAGTTTCGCTTGGACCCAAGCGCTTTCAAACGCTTGTGATAAAGAGTAAGGAATTTTTTAATAGAAGCGCACGTAGGGCCAACTCGGTTGAAGCAATTTTTGCATTACTTACCTGATTTCCTGCTAAAGCGGTCAAGAATCGACTTCTGTTTCCTTCAACAGGTTGTCCTTACCACGTTATTGGTGGCGTGTAGTACTTCGTTTGTTCTTAATGCTTATAATTTTCTGTTCCTCAAACGGTTTGCGATTTACGTTTGGTTTGCCCTTGCGCCCCTCATATGGGTCGTGTGTCCGCTGACTGGCGCTGCCTGGGTTACAAAGACTTATTGGAAGTACAAACTTGTGGTTGTGAACGCATGGGTTGACATTCCTGAGGTATGTCTCAAGACAGAGTTGTTCACTCTAGTGATTATCAGCCGCGTTGTCGTTGGATTAACAAACCACTACTTCGGGGAACTAATTTACTGATGATTTAGAAGGACCGCTGAAAGGAAAAGTAGGACGGAAATGTCTGTGGCCCTATAAGACCAGTACCATGTGCAATGTTATTCTGCTTTAAACTAGTGGATCTAATAGATAGTACTACTACGGTACATTTCGTTTAAAGTGACAACATTTATCGTTGATAACTACAGCAACGATGTCTTGAAGCCACTGGGACCTATTTTAGTTTGATGAGGGAATAAAAGTATCTTCAATGTGCTGGCATTTAACCCGGACCACCCCCTTTCCAGACCGCGATAAAGCCGGGAAAATGTAGACGGAAGGAAAATACGAAACTATAACTGATAAGCCACTGATATGAAATTCATGCACGATGCAAAGTGAAAAAGGGAGACATCACAAACTCCCTTTGCACCAGATCGCGGAAATCGAAAGATCCCTCCGATCTGTATATTGTATGCAGAAAGAGGATCATTCGTAGCAACTGAGTAGAACTCTCTATATAAAATATGACCAACTAGATAACCCAAAACCACCCTATGTAATTCGGTGCACATGGTTAGATTTTTGAGTCTTTGAAGATAAGGCTTATAAACAGTGGTACGAGTCTTACAACACAAGGAAGGATTACGTTTTTGGAAACGTTGGCGGTGTAGCACTTATATTTGAACAGACTTACACAGTTGTTCATAAATTCAAAGATGAGGGTGGAGGGAGGGCGTTAAAAGAGCCCACACAATGGAAAGATTTCCCAGTGTGCGGTTTGCCTCGTAGAGGGGACACGGTAATTGGATTTTGCTCTGTTGTTGTCTTTTTGTGTGGCCCCGTTCTCGTCTCCAGAGGCCGCTTTCCTTTTCGTCACCCCCAAGAACACGGACTCTGGCCACAGCCAAAGCAGGAAGTCCCTGAATCACGGACTTCCGGCTCTTCTGCGCATCGTCAGAAATTTGAAACAATAATGGTCGTCAACGGTTACAACATTATACAATTCCCGCGACTGTGCGTATATTTGCCTTTGGCCGGAGTCTGTTTTCTTGTCGCTGACCGAAAGAAAAGCGGACTCTGGGGACGGGAATGGTGTGACCCACACCACTTGGGTGATATACAAACCAAAAGGACCCTGTCAAGCCAAAGGTCTTTATTTGATTCTTTTTCCAGGAACATGAACTCGAAGCTAACGCTCACGATTATCTGCACCAGTCACACTCAGACATTCGTTCCAGGTCCCCATCGCCACAGAGAGGCACATGGGGAGCGACCATCAAACAATTGGTGAAAGACAAGGCAGGCGCTGAAGCACAAAATCGTAGCTTTAAAGCTCATAACTCCAAGCCATGTGTTAAAACAGAAAGCAAACAACAGTCTAACTCCAGGTAATGACAACATTACGCGTTACTTGAAGTGTGCATCACCCAAGAGTAAGATTTGCCCCAATTGGCCTCATCCCCACCAGCGTCAGAAAAGTGTCTATTTTTAAAACAAGTTTTGCGGCTAAAACGTCTTGTTCCAGATACTTCCATACCATTTAAATGTAAAAGCTACATAGATAATGCAAATACAATACAGATAGAGAGAGAGAGATAGATGCTTTATTTGTAAAAACCTTGCAGCCATAGGCTGAATTACATTTACTTACATTTCCGTAATTATGAAAAAGGCTAAAAATTGGAATTGAAATACTGAAAGAGTAACATGAAATATTCAATAAAAGTACTGTAAAATAACTATACATATCTAATATATATTCCATACAGCTTTTGCTACAGCACACTGAGCTAAAACTTAACAGAGTTTTTAAAAATGAAAGAGTTCATTGTTCTTTCAGTCACCAGTCGGCGCACCGAA
>NC_090884.1:63989466-63996966 GCF_036669925.1 Montipora capricornis
AAGAATATTTAATTAACCTGCAGTGGCGTCGAAGTCATTGTAACGCGAATGACGTTTTAGTGGATCTTTAAACAAAATATACCCTTATGGAGCTCAAAAATGGAACGTCAATTGGATAAACAAGACAGGCGGTGAATAATAGATATCTGGAATCTTAAAAGCGACGAGTAATGGTCATCTTCCGCCTTCGGATTTCTTAGCATGTTAGCTTTGTTTGTAATATTTTACTTACTGCGATGTTATGTACAACACTGAAACCAAATGGCGAATTCTGTATGGGTTTAACAAGCTCATTGAAAGGAATCGAATGCCTTGAATGCATTTGTGTTTACTGAAGTCGCATTTCAGTTGTGTGGCTATTTACATTTATTTTCTACTCAACTCTGCACAGTCTTAAGGTAAAAAAAAAATTGGATTGTGACAGTGAAGAATTATTTGAAAGAAAGTTTGTTGTCCATTTGTGCTTCATTATTCACGGAAAAGGTTCTTCAGAAAAGGATTTGACTGAGATAAACTAAAAATAAAGCCAGGATCCGAGCCAGGATTCGAGCCAGGATCCAAGCCAGAATTCGGGCCAGGATCCGAGCTAGGATCCGAGCCAGGATTCGGGACCTAACCGAGACCTCACCTAACCTAACCGAGATCTACCCTAACCCTAACTAGACTAGAACCAACCTAAATAGACCTAACCTAACCGATTCGAGAGCTAACCTAACCGAGAAATTCGAGAATAAATAGCGGAGAAAGCTCATCTCAGCTCGAATCCTGGCTGGAATCCTGGCTCTGATCCTAGCTCGATTCCTGGCTCGGGTCCTGGCTCGAAACCTGGCTCGAAGTTTAGGTATCCTCGGTTTGACCCTGAACTGTGAGACTGAAATTAATTTAATTGCACACGGTTTCAGTGACAAGGATTGTGTTTCTTGTTTGCACGCACGCAATTAAAATAGGAAAGTTTTTTTTGCCTCTAACCAGAAATATTTTGTTTGTTTCAAACAATTTTACTCTGGAAAAGGCTTTTGTGAGATTTTTCGTCCAAATGAACGGCCAAAAATAAAGATTTTAAACGATCTTCTAGTGGAATATTTGTTTGTAATTTAATCTTCGGAGTCAAAAATTAGAATAAGAAGCTTGAAATAAACATCGAAAAGCACACAAGAAATTTAGTCGCATATTACCTCGTCGTCGAATTCTTGTTAATATGTACCAATTGTGTTGTTATGTACAATACTGAAACCAAACGGCAAATTATCTGATAACTTTTTCGGGTTGGATATCGGAGAAGGAATCGAACACCTTGAGTAGATGTGTGTTTGCGATGTTCTGGCTATTTATAATTGTATTTATTTGTACTCAACTCTGCACAGTCTTCAGGTAAAAAACAATTTGAAATTTGACTAATTCTTGTTAGTCAATAATTATTTGAAAGAAAACTCGTTGTCCATTTTTTGCTGCATTACTGAAAGAAATGGTTCTTAAGTGAAGGGTTTGATCAACAGTGTTCCAGATAAGAGTAGGGTCTCGGGTCAATAACCCGACAAAGAAGGCTTCCGGACCCGACAGATGAAATATAAATATTCAGTTAATTGTTTCAATAAAGACGGAAGTTTCTTGCCTAAAAAGTACGTTGTTTTAACTCTGAAAGCGACGAACGATTAACATTCTTTCCTGTAGTTCATTCAATGTAACCAAGTACCTTGACACACGGTGATCACGTGCACCTTTGCGGTTGCCTAGCACGTGATCAATTTCTTCCTTTCCCTTGATTCACAGAAGTCAGAGACTGCAGAAATTTTAGTGTTTGTACGATCGATTGTCATTAATCTTTCGCTGAGAATTCGAATTTTGTTAAAAAAAAAAAGGCACGCATTTCATAAGTGTGGTAGGGAAGTAACTTGACACAGTGCCTTATTCCATAACTGTCGGCTAAGCTGCGTTTTGCTTTCCAGGAGATTCAAGATGTCTTTGCGTAATATTTAGCTCTAATAGTACACGATATTGTTTTCGTATCGTAAATCATTATTGTGCCATGGTAGATGTGTTAGGTAAATAGCCCCCTGAGAAGACATGTAGTTACAGTACTAGTGATAGGACGGCCATGTTGGTGCCAAAACAATAAAAAAAATATAGCTTAAGTTTTGCATAAAAATAGAGTTACTGAATTCCCAAAAGACTTCTTCGCTATTGTTCTTTCCACCAACATGGCCGCCGTGACGTCAGGTGCAGTAAGAGAATTGAGAAAGATTGAGGAAAATAGAAGGGAATCGAGAAATATTGGCTTCAAGGCAGACATGGAAGTTTCCTTCAACTTCTTTTTCAGAGCAAGTTTGCGTGTATTCTGCGGGTCTGACAGCTTTTCACGACAAAAGTTCACTGAAGTTAAGCCCTGTCAGGCGGGGTTCGTATATTTCATAGTTCATATATTTATTTATTTTACCCTCGGATTTTAGAGTAGCTCGGTGTAGCTAGTATCTCCGAGCATTTACCCTCCCAACCATGATACACCACAGAAGACAGACCACAACCGGGAACTACTTTCCCTACTCTTTGCGTGGGTTCTTTTACGTCCCACAGGATTATGAACACAGAAGGGTTGTGGGACGGGGCCTACGGTTTATCGTCCTTATCCGAGTAGACTAGAGAGTCTAACCATTTGCAGATGTCATTACAAAGGCAGCACTTTCTCCTAAGTTATTCCTAAGTTATTTAAAGACCCTGAGTGTTGGTCCAGCCGGAATTGAACTCACGACCTCCCGCGTGGCAGCGTGTTGCGTGTTTAAGCTTAAAAAGGTAAAAGACCTCACGGGACAGAAAGTTACAAAATAATTCAACGTGTGAACGTGTGAGCTAAAGGGCCACTGCTGGCACGACGTCTGGGTGACCCCTTAAATGGCCTACATGACCCCCCACTTGAAAAATTAACTGGAACGCTGCAGTTCAATACCACTTAACTCAGTGCCACAGCCAACCCATTTTACGCTCATAGAGCGTCTAGTTAGTGATAAAAACCCCTGTAGTGACTAAACAAAACATCCCCGCTGATTGTCAAGTTTACGGCTGTACTTTAATTTCTTTATTTCTGGTACATTAAAACGCACAATTGTTTGATGGCCTTCATAAAGTTTTAAACATGTACAACGCATAGAAATGCGTCAAAATCAGAACTCTGAAAGATGATATATTATGATTATATGTAAATTACTTGCTGCTGAGTGAAGCAGTCTTGATCCCACATTTCTTCCAAAATGTTTCAAGTGCATGATCGAATCTCTCAGGGTTATGCAGAGTAGGAATTGTGACCAGTCCGTCCTTACTCAGTTTTTCGTCCTGTTTCCTCTGGCTACCGCAATAAGATTCATCCTGCACATTTTTTCATGAAAGGTGAATCAAGGGAGATTTCACAAATTTAACCACGACAAAAAAGATACTTTACGGAAAAAACAGCGAAGAATAAAAAAATCACAATCGAATACTCTTTATATATCCACTGCCTCTAGCTGTTTAAGGTTGTATCTAACTCCGTATCGAAAACTTTATCAAATTGTCCTGCAGTCTGCGAGCTCTTGCTGCTTTTGTCCCGGACGTGAAGGAACGAGTTCCATCGCAGATCGCCGTTCTGTTTGGCGGTTTCTAGACATTCTTGTAGAAATTCTACAGGGTCTTCAGGGCGGTTATGAACAACTGCTGTCAAAAGGCTCTGAAACGAAAAAAGCTTCCATCGGTATAATATGCATGCTACAACTCCGGCCCTAGTTGTTCAAAAGGTGGATAGCGCTATCCACCGGATAAATCACTATCCATTGGAAAGCGCAATTGGTTTTGCTAATACTTATCAACTGGATAGTGATTTATCCGGTGGATAGCGCAATCCATCGTTTGAACAACTGGGGCCTGATCCCTTGTGCTAGCTGCTCGGACCCTCAATGCCTGAAGGAAGCGGTCGGGAAATGAAATAAACGGGGAAATTCAGGTTAGCGAAGGCATTGGACAGTTTTCTCACACCATTAAGTTTCAGTTATCCCTTTCCACGATTTACCTTCAACGATTTGCTATTTATCATTTATACAGATTTGTTAAACCATGCACAACAACAAGAACACTTGGACTGTTTGCTAAGTGGAATAGAGACGGGGGAGAGGTGTTGGGAACGGTATTTGCTGGAGAAGGTCGATAGCAGGGCGAATGATAAACATTCAAATGGACTATAAAGTAATGAATCGGAAGGTGATATATGACAACCCCAAGAAGTTACGCACACAACTGTTAAAAAACAGGCACGCATTGCGTACGTGTGTACTCGAGAAGAGGCCGTTGTAAAGGTTGGTCTTGCATGCGATATCGTTTTGTAAAACATTATAGTGGCATGGTAGATGTATTTTTATGGATCATTGTAAAGCTGCTATCACAGATTTGTATTAGTGTGTAGTTTCACCGTGGCTTCAGTATTTAAGCATGAAATACAGTACAAGGCGAGGACGAGTTTGTAGATGTGATATAGCACTGACAGGAATATTGTAAACTCCTTATTGAATGCAAGCATTCACTTCATATTCATTACTCGGAATACCTGAAGGGTATCCGAATTATAATCTCGGCTGACTTTGTTCGGTGGAGCAAAATGGACAAAAGAATTACGAGGCGGTGATTTCTTTGGCTAAAAGCAATGCACCGGAACCCTTGGAGCTGCCTCTTTAAATGAAACATCAACAAATAACAGCCGTGTTGTAGTGTCATTGCAGAAGATTTCTGCCAGCGCGAGGTTTCAAACAGCCTCAAGTCTTATTTCGATGAAAAGCCAAATTTATAACACGCAGTGGAGCAACCAAAGCGATTGGTGCTGTGTTGGGGCTTCAGTGTGGAATATATAATTTTCGCACTCAAAGCCGATATTCCAAGTGATGTCAAATGACGCAAATACAATAGCAGCGAAAAAGTAAAAATGCTGGATTCAGCCTTCTGGAAATTTTATGAACAAGAGTAAATCTTGTCTGTCGACAACATGATGAAAATTGCCAGTAAAAAACTCCGAACAGCGGTATGTTGGAAATGCTCGACCAAACTTTCTTAGTCTCTTTCAGCTGTTCTTTGTAAGAGAATCATCAGAGAGGTCAATTTTTTTAAATTTGAATTATTAGTTAAACGATCTTCATGTTAGCTATCTAGAGCCGGAGGTCACCGCATTATTCACACACAATTCATTACATTCTTCAGAAATGTACCCTGGAGTTACAGTAACTGAGTTCATGATTGGTGAAGTTTGTAATTGCGCGCTTTATTTCTTTGCAATCTGATCGTAGGCTGGATCGTACATTAGCTTGATACTCGCTTTTTTTTTTCAATTTGTCTTAATTGTTTTTTGCAATCGCTTTTTGACATCTACCGTGTGTTGGTCAAAATTGCCTTTAGTTTGTAGCTTTGAACACGCTCGCCTGGTGTAACATTTGCATTTGTTTTATTTTTTGTAATAGACTGCTAGCATTCCCTTCTCAGTCAGTCACGCAATCGAGCCAAGAATGGGGACTGAGAGAGCGAAATTTAGCTACAAGACTGTTTCACTTTCCCTTGCCTCGCAGGTTTCACTTAAAACCAGTTTAACTGAAGTCACGCTGCATTCGGTTGATTCACATTATTTGCAAACTAACCCAGGGTCTCTACCTAGATCACGCATTGAATTCATTTGTAAACACTAAGCGATGTTCACCGATATGTTATCTGTTGTTGTGAATGAGCCATCCAGACTTCAGTTGGTTGCATGAACATTTACTTCTTTTATTCCGTACTTGGCAAATTGATACCAAAAGAAAGCATCACTTTAGTCTATTCAATCCTTGCAGTTTGCTTCTAACCCTTCGAAAATGTTTTCCCCTACTTGTACACCACACGGTATTCCGAGTAAACGCTTAAAGAGCGTCTTGTTCTTGTTTTACAAGGCATTTAAAAGCAAAAGCCGAACGAAACGTTCATGAAAATATGGAGACAAATGTGCCGGATATAGAACAATGGATTAATAAAGAGGAGCTTCTCTTTTTTTTGTTCATGAATTATTAATAAGTTCAATACTAAAGTGCTTATGAAGTAAAACTAGAAGTGATCTCGGATTATTGAGGTGCGTTCGACAGTCGCTTTAAGAAGGTAAGTTGTGGTCAAAATAACTATACTGTACGCACCGTTTCTGAGGAAACGATACAACTTAAATAGCACCCTGAGAAGACATGTGGCTACTGGTCAAATACTAAACCCGGATTTGGCAGCGAGGCTGACATTCAACTTCTTTTTAACAACAGTTAAAACACGAATCCCTGTGGTTATTAGTTCTACTTTTCGTGTGAATAAAGTACAGACTAAAGACTTGTGAATCCGTGACCTCGCGATACCAGTGCGACGCTCTAACCAACTGAGCTATGAAGCCCCTGTCGTTGGGAGCTGGTCATTTGTGGGTCCTAGCATGTTTTGCGAAACTTTCAGAGTGGCTGGAAATTGTGAGTACACTTTATACGTAGCCTGTGTTTCCGTAGGTTTCCAAGCTAGAAAATTAATTTTAACCGTCGAAAAGAAAAAAAATGTCACCAGCACTAAAATTTGAGACGAGAAAACAACATAAATTTTGTGCCGCGAATATAAAAGTTGCCATCAGCGAAAAAAAATTGGGGAGATTTTACGTCCAATTTTTCTTCTGTACTTTTGGCTGCACGAGTTAGTGACAAAATCGAAAGTGACATCGATTTCAGCGGCCGCCTGTGATCAAATTACTTTGCGTGTTACTAACAACCCGCGAAAATGACAAAAAGAAGGCAAGACACCAGGTTTTTGTTTTAGTTTTTTTCTTTCTTTCACGTTTTACAAACTTCGACAAGAAATGTGCAAATTCAACACAAAGATCACAATCGTCCAATCCTAGAGGTTGACCGTTGTTTTTGCAGTAAAAAATTCACCTTCTTTACGAGGTTTTATATCACCAGGTAATTCCATCGTTTTGGAAACAAAAGCTGCTTTTTAAAATTTATCAACGTCCGATCTCGTACTGTATTCGTCATGCTACTCTTATTTTGTCCAGAGAAAGAAATTCTTGCCGATTTTGGGGCTCATACGGTGAAATTCAAGCACGTTTCCAATAGACTTGTTTATGTTCGTGATTTACGCACGCGCTACTGGCCTGTTTGTCACCACGGACTTTATTATACGCTTTTACACTCTTAAACCCCGTTGACATAGTGTGTAGGGTGTGTACTTACAGTCTATTACCCACAAAAAGATAGAGTTCTCAAATCTAGATCTCCTACGACCTTCTCAGTAATTCTAGGGTTTTTTCATGGGTTGTCATTAAAAGTGAACTGCATAAATTATCCTCTGTGTAACTAGGGAACAGAGTCCTGGAGAACAGTTGTGTTTATTCGAAGCTCCTTATCCGATTATAAAGAATAGGCTCATAAAATAGTAAAATGGTACTATCCATACTTTAGTTCTATACTCTATTTGATACACACTAAACAACCTTTCAAAGTT
>NC_090884.1:64006966-64021966 GCF_036669925.1 Montipora capricornis
GCAGCTGAATGTGTGGTTTAGATGATACAGGTGTATTGATTCCTTATTATCTAGTCAGAAGATTAAGATGGCTTTCAGTGCATTTGGCTCTGTGATTTTATCTTATTTTATGCAGACCATCATCAAGATTTAAAGTGAAGTTTGTGGATAGTGACAGTTACTCTCCAAAAGTACAAAGCACAAATGGAGTTTATGAAGAGTATAAAGGTGGCTCATTTCAGTTTGTTATGCTTTTATCTCTTTGTTACCACTCTGTAACGTGTACTCTTACAGAAATGAATCATTAACTTAGTTAAATACCTCTTACAAACTGAGTTTGGAGTCTTTACTGTAAGTTACGGAACAACTTTTTTCTGTTGATTTATGGCCTAAGTGCGAGGCGGGAGGGTGATAAATTAATGGGAAAAAACGAGGATTCGCAACTTACAGTATGGTCCGAGAAAATGAGGTTAGTAAGATATTTATTACATCTATGAGGGTAATAAGGCACGCGGAAAGGATTAACTAGTTGAAGTCAATCGGAACGTTCAACTGCCTTCCCACAAATGATTGGCATGCGTAGAAAGCTGAAAAACGAAAAAATAGTTGCTTGCAGGAATCAAACACTTTAACAAGTTTATTTGACATAAACGACATGAAAAACTCGCTAGAACATGTTTCATCAAAATTTCAAATTTAGCAGGCTATATAGCCGGCCGTACTGCTAAATTAGCCAATCATGGCGTTTGTACTATCAGAGAGATTTAATAAATAAAGGAAAGATTATCAGCAGGACTATGTGCCTTTTCCAAGGTATTACGTAATTACGTATTTCTTTGATTTATCAATTGTTTTTTGTTGGATTTAGACAAGCCCCATCCTGCACCATGCAAAAGACATCCATTTTATGCCAAATTAATATCCAACAGTCGAGTGACTGCAGCAGATCATTGGCAAGATGTTAGGCTT
This sequence comes from Montipora capricornis, assembly GCF_036669925.1. Classification (NCBI taxonomy): domain Eukaryota; kingdom Metazoa; phylum Cnidaria; class Anthozoa; order Scleractinia; family Acroporidae; genus Montipora; species Montipora capricornis. The sequence continues at coordinate 64,007,915 of NC_090884.1, forward strand.
GTTCAGTTTGATATAAAAGACTCTGGAATGAGGTAGATTCATCTTTTGTTTATCGATTAATAATTGACTCACATTATACAGTCCTATTTAGTCCCTATCCAATTTACTTTCAAAATCATCAGTTTCCATCTGTGCAAATTTTCCAAGCTAAAAGTCCTTTAAAAAGTTTCATTTGCTATCACGCCACGGTGGAACATTGCTGTGGAAACATTCTTTCCCGAAATGTTTCCCAGGGACGCAAACGAGGAAACATTTGCTGAAGAAGTAAATGTTTCTGGAAAAATGTAGAAACATTTTTGCTTTGCCAAGGGAAATTTTATCTCCACAACAAATGTTTCTTGGGGCCGCAGAAGGGGAAACAATTGCTTCAGCAACGATGTTTCATTTTCCTCGTTGCCGTTAGTCTCCATTCTCTCCTGTTTAACCAAAATCAGTAAGTTCTCAGAACGATGCTTTTCAAACGTCTTCAATTTTGATTAAAAAAAACTTTGTCAAAGGTCTTGGCTTTGATGGTATTTTCGGGCATTCGTGTGGATAATAGGTGACAACCTATCGAAGTTAGGTTTTTGAAAAAACTGCATTAATGCATTAAGGTGGGTAGACACGAGGGGCCATGTTGCAGGGACATGTAGCAGCGACAAAAAACTTGTGTAGTGCACACTGAGGCGACATGTAGCCGAGACAAAATCACAACATGTGTGTGCACATGAAAATGTTGCGGGTGCATGTTTCAGGGATATTTTGCAGTCCCTCATGTGAACTGATACTTTTATAATTGTGCAACACCAATTTGGGGGTGATTTTGTCCCCGCGACGTGTCCCATGAAGTTCATCTTGTTGCAACATATCCCTGAGACATGTACACGCAACATTTTCATGTGTGTGCAAATGTTGCGATTTTGATTTCGATTTTAATTTTGACCGGTGTTAACATGTACACTGTAACATATCCTTTAGTACAAGTACAACAGTCAACATATTTTGAATATTGTTCTCTTAATGTCGAGTGTTGTTTTTAGTCACTCTGCTGGGGACGTTATGATGGTACAACCGAGCAATCTTCCAGATGTTCTACAAGAATTTATTGCTCATTTAGCGCTTGTACCAGATCAATTATTCCTTCTTGAACAGAATGATCCTGGTAAGTTTACTAAGCCAATCATCTTTAGTGGATCCATGCAACTTTAAGTTTACATAAGCTGCGAATTGCAATCACTGTCATCATTGTTGTTATTTTAAATTGCTTAGTGAAGAGAACTGCTTGAATAAAAGGGGACATGGCCATGCATCATATAAAAACAGGTGTAATTTACATGTAGAGGGGTTATTCTTTTTGGAAAAAATTATTTGTAGTGACAATGGAACCTCTTTTAATTTGGACCGAAATTGCAACTTGTTGTCACATGTAACCTTCTTCATTGTCAGAGGTTTGTCGACCTATACTGAAGTGTGTCTCCATGGATCTTAACACTTTTATGTCCGAAATGCAGTTAGCCAGAGAGAGGGAATAAAGACGAAAAAATCGTCAGGCTTTCAACTATCTTCAGTTTCGCTGTTTACACAGGGCTGATCCTTTACTTTTAGAAGTTTTCTCAGTACAGCATGGATGCATGGGCAATTTACAATTCACCAGCCAATTTAGTCGAATTTAGGTTGAATAAAATGAGTGGGCGAATTTTTGAAACGACAAAAACTGGAAGTTTGTAATTTATTTTGAAGTAGACAAAAGATCTTTGTCTCAGTTTGAAAGATTCAAAGCGCTTCATGTTGTTAAGCTGAACAGTGACTCACACAATAGCCCATGGCCGTCATGAATACTCTGTACGAAAGCCGCCAACACAACTTGTTTTCCACGTCTATGAAGCAAAGATCATAGTCTTTAAACGTCTCATTCTAACGGTGCCCTTCAACAGATGTCCCGTTGCCATACCAGCTCCCTCGGCCCTGCTCAATCCAGCACCTTGTGGAGCATTATCTTGACATCCAAGGGGTTCCCAGAAGATACTTCTTTGAGCTCCTTTCACACTTCACAACATCAGACCTTGAAAAGGAAAAACTTCAAGAATTCTGTTCTGCTGAGGGACAGGTAGAGATTTCTATGCAGTATATGGTCTTGTTGAGGTTCCCACGTTGAAAGAAAAGAAAACTATAATAGCATCTTCAATATTTCTAGGAAGAACTTTACTCGTATTGTTACAGACAGAAAAGGACCGCTCTAGAGGTAAGATCTTACTTCAGGCTTTTGTTTTGAGATTTCACAAGTTAAGTTGCAATTTTTTTGTTTTCATGGAACAACCTTTTCGTACAATTCAAAGTACCAATGTTTCTACTCTCCTGTCGAGTGTCTTCATCAGGGGTAATCCAAGGAAAGTTGGAAAGGGCTCTTGTGATAACTTTATTTATCCCTGATGAAGACAGAAGACAGCCGCGTCGAAACGTTGGAATTGTACCTTTTTGGTATAAAGCTATCATGACAATTCTCCGAACCAGAGTAGCATCGACCTCTGTCTGACTGTAAATCTGGTTGCACTGTGAACCTTTAACTTTCGTTATTTGTGCACCCTGTTCACGCGCGAAGTCGTGCTGCCGTTGGCGTCATTAATTAAATTTTCATATAACGTACTTTATCTGTCCTTTTTTTTTAAACTTTTATTATAATGCTTGTCATATTAACAGACCTAATCGGGTACCTCAATGTTGTATCCAATTAAAACCCTTTGAAAATAAATCGTTTCTTTCCAGGTATTTCCATATCATTTACATATGAATGCTACATTATCACGCAGATACAACACACATGCAAAGGATCTTAATCCCGGGAGATTTGAATTAGGTGCAACAATGAGTTAGCCGATTAGGTCTATTTCAACATTTTCGATTACAGTCTCGGCCTCAGTCAAGGTGATCTCTTTTTTCGGTGCTTTTAAAATGAATAAAAAACTGAGATGTCTCAGATTTGGATTTGGATTATCTCGTGCTGATATATCTCTCACTCGTTCGCACCGTCATACTCGCGCGGTCTTTGAAAATCCTCCATATCCGTTGTTGTTGTTGTGATCTGGCCTCACATGTAATAGAAAAGTCGTCCTTTAAAGGTATATCATTCTCATTTTTGTTTGACAGATACTTCAAGACTTTCCTAATGCAAGCGCAAATATTCCTTTTGAGTACCTTTTTGATCTCATCCCACCGATTCAGCCAAGAGCTTTTTCCATTGCTTCTTCGCTTATGGTAAGTGCACTTTGGCAGACACGAAATAAAGTTAATGATCTTTACGACGGGTTCACCTGCGTCCAATAACTGTGTACGAAAAGAATTTCTGGGCTTTCTGGGCCTAACCCGTTATAATTCAGGGTAAATTGGAGGTCTACAAAATAATGGCGCGCCCGTAATAAACAAGCATTGCTTTTGGCTATAAACAATTTCCAGAACAAAATCTGGCTTATTCTGAGCTGACAAATTACTATATACTGTGCGAAGGTTGGAATTTGCTCTTTCAAAACTTTTAATCGCGAGCGTTACTGTATCTTTAATTTAATGCAGGCTCACCCAGATGAAGTCCATCTTCTTGTAGCTGTTGTTAACTACAAAACTAAACTGGTTAAATGTAGAAGGGGCCTCTGCTCTACGTGGCTAGCTTCTTTGGATTCATCAAAGACGGACTTACGCATTCCTGTATGGGTAAAGAAGGGAACAATATCGTTCCCAAAGGCTTTGGATGTACCAACTCTCATGATTGGACCAGGTATATTACACAGTCAGAGCAGAGCTGGTAATGTGGGACTTTTTAGGAGTGATTACATCACCAACCACACGCTCTCTCCTATTGTTAATGCGTCCCTCCACTTTTGTTGTTATGATTTCGACCAGGAGCCCATGAGTAAGAGCGAGCAACTCCCATATATTCGTGCCACAGCGTTTTCACATTTTTCGATTTATTTTTAGATCGAATTTCCCGGGAATGAGACTCCCGCAGATGCCCGATTACTAATCACAAGAAGAAACTAACTTGACGTCATAGTTTCACCGAGCCGGAACTGCCTTTGTTTTTTTGCGGAAAGGTAGTCTAAAAATAGATCGATCTGTAAAATTGCTTAGTATGGGAGTTGTTCGTACCTAGTCATTGACTCCTGTTTCGATTTATTGAGGAAGATGGAGGCAAACTTGATAACTAGCCTTCTTGCGTTAACTATAATAACCCTCATTTTTATTTGTTTTATGTGTATTTTCTTTTGTGTTACATATATCAAATTTAGATGTACATAGAGAGTTGTTGTTGTTAATTTCTTTATTCTCTTCTTCTACTTCTACCACGTCTATTTTACAAATCAGTCCCCCTCTTTTTCAGGCACTGGCTGTGCTCCATTCCGTGGTTTTATCGAAGAGAGGGTGTCCCAGACAGCTGGAGGTACTTATCAGTCAGTTTATTCAAAATTCTTTTTTAACACTCTTATTAGAGAGATTATCGCGTTCACGGCAAACACGACTAAAATTTGGCTTTTGCCAAAAATAAAGAACTTAAGCTTGTTTGATTTTGGATCTAATAATATGCCAGCAAAAATTTCAGCGTGTTGATTGGCTAAAAGCACGTCAATTAATCCCAAAGTGCAGAAATTAGTGCTTAAAGGGAACCTCCACAAAAGCACACCACAAGGCAATGTTGAACATAATGTTTACAATCAAAATTGTTCGATCCAATGGAAGCGTTTGTGTCCGAAATAGACAAATTTCAAAAACGCTTGTTTAGTTTTATAAGTAAAGGTTTCTTAAAACAATTTGAAGTAAAAACTAACGGTAAAAACACGCGACGTTTCGACCGAACTTTGGTGATTATCAAGCTAAAAGTGAAGATAAAAAATTTTGCGTGAAGTATAAATATAAAACTAAGAAGTAAAAGTAAAGTATGAAAATGTAGAAAAGGGGTGTTGAAAACATGCAAGACTAACATAATTAGATTTAACTGATTAGAGTGTAATGTGAAGTGCTAGTTTTGTATCCCATATGAACCATGTGAGCGTTAGCCCTACTAATGGAAATGGGCCCACGCAAGAATAGAGAAAAACTCCGACCAGGGTGGGAATTGAATATTATAAGTTTAAGCTCTTAACTGGGGTTAATGATAGTGATTAACATAATAACTATAATTGATTTTAAATAATAGATAAAAGGAGAATTTGTGCTCCTCCTTTTCTAGTTTCACAAGCCTTGCAGGGGTGGGGGAGGAGTAATCAATATCATCATTACTCTCAGTTGCCCATGCCCCTCTCTTGGGCATACGAATATTCCCTGCGGCTTTCCCCTTTTTATGTCACTGACCCTTAGGGGCTCATTAATAGAGAGTTGCCATAATTAGAAATGATTAAAAAACTTTCGCACGAATTGAGTCTGACTAAACTTGTTCTTGCACTTTTTTAAGATGGTAAAATTCTTGGTAAGATCATTGGGCACATAAGAATGTTTCACACGGAAATGTTTTCCAATAGAGCAAGACGCATTCTTGTGCTCGTCTACGCGTTGATGCAAATGCCGCCGCGTGTAACAACATAACCTGCATCACACAGGTCACTTTTAATTTAATAAACAAGGGATTGTTGGTTGACAATAGACGCCTTGACTTCGCGCGGTTTCAGATGTTGTTTGATCTTGTGGCTGACAAATGTGGGCTGGAAGGTCACTTGAATTTTCTGACTCAGATCTTTGAGTTGTGCTCGTACAATATCGGCTGAAGCAGAACAACGCGAACAGGATCTAATTCACTGTTAACAGCTGGTAACTCGAGAACAGGATGATCAGAAGCTTTGACTGCAATAAAGCGCGAGATGGTGAAATTAATTAACCTGTCTGGGTAACTCAGTCGAGAAGACACCAATTTGTGCCGATCACATTCATCGGAAAAGTAGGACCAGTTGGAAGAGAGGGGGAAGGCACGATCAACCATAGTTTTTAATAAGCCGCGCTTGTAGCGATCATCAACGTGTCTCTTGTAATGCAGCAAAAGGCCAGTGTTGGTAGGTTTGACGTATACTTTGGTTTGGATTTGTGTGCCAAGAAACGGAAGCATTCCATTTGTCTTCATTTCCATAGTGACCTTAACCAAAGAGTGGCAGTGGCCACCAGTGACCAAAGTCGCAATGTACAGTCAGACTTAATTCGTGCGAAAGTTTTTTAATCATTTCTAATTATGTTATTCTTTCATGTTTTTGACACACCTTTTTTATATTTTCATAACGAGCATACTTTTACTTCTTTATTTTATAATTATACTTATGCAAAAAATTGTATCTTCACTTTTAGCTTGATAATGACCGAAGTTCGGTCGAAGCGTCGCTTGTTTTTACCGTTAGTTTTTACTTCAAATTGTTTTGTTTTGTCTTGGTTTTAAATTCCTGGGCGCTGCCATTTTGAATGATTGTGACGTGTAATGGTTGCTTTATTGTATTCACACAAAGATCTTTTGTTTTGAAACAATAGGGCAACATTACAAGTCGTAATTATTCAAAATGGCAGCGCCCGGAAAATTTGAAAACCAAAACAAGTGTTTTTGAAGTTTGTTTATTCGGATACAAACGCTTCCATTACAAAAAGTTCGAACAATTTTGATGGTAATCATTATGTTCATTATTTAAAGTTATATTCTTGTTTTAGTGGAGGTTCCCTTTAAGGTGAAATGTTTGCATGTATATCGTTAATAAGTAGTCGCATAATTTTTCTCGTGCAATTTGGAATAGATAAGCACTTGTAAATTGCACTCGCAATTTTGTTCGTCTTTGAAAAAAGTTACTCGTGCTTATTTATTTTAAATTGCACTCGAAATCAAGTGATCCTATACATATCAAATTTGTTCAGAAATGCCCCTAATAGGCCATTTTACAGTTGTTTGCTCAGCGACCTAGCCTATGAATGGCTGCGAGGCTGCCGGTGACCTTGCATTAATACAGCCCCCACTGCTTTTATTATGCAAATTGTGTTGTTGTAATTCTAATTAGTCCGTATTAACATTACAAAAGCACGGTTTGTATCAAAACAGGGTCACCGGCAGCCTCGCTTCCATTCGTAGGCCAGGTAACTTAGCTACAACTGTAAAATGGTCTATTAGATGCACGCGGATTTCAATGGGGAGTCAGGATGGCTTAGCGCTTATCAACCGCGCCTCCCACTTCTGTGACCCGGGTTCAACCCTGGCCTCGAGGTCGTATGTGGGCTGAGTTTCAGTCGATCTCAACCTGACTCTGAGGGTTTTTTTCTGGGTACTCCGGTTTTCCTCCCTCACTCATCAAAATCGACTCTCAGTCAATAGGCCACGTTCGATATATCAATATTCACACATGGCTACGAGGCTTTTTGGTTAAATTTAAGTATTGTTTTGTTTAGAAATCTCCCTAGCCGTTAAATTTGACCATAAAGCCTTGTAGCCATGCCTGGATATTGATATATCGAACGTGGCCTTTTATAACCTCTGGTATCCTTCCCTTTCATTGAATTAAATAAATAAAGTTTATTATTATTAATAAGCGTCACGAAGTGTCCCCTTCTCATCTCCCCCAACATCAACATCACTCGTGTCTGGGAATACAGACAATTAACGTCACAAAATGTCCCCCAACTGCTGCTCCTCAATTTGGGAAAAACAGCTGCATTTATACCGTAAGCTAAAAGTAACACAAACCTTTGCCCTTACCTTATTGTTGTCAATAGTAGCAAAGGCTTGGACTTGTAGGGACACTTCGTGTTGAATGAAAGGTGTTACAATTGAACCCACTGGTAACTCGGAAAAATCCGAACCCCAGATGGGATTCGAACCCCCGACCCTCCGTGATCTAGTACGGATGCTCTAACCACTGAGCTACTGGAGACTATGGTGAGCAAGGGTGAAATGTGGGTATTTGACTCGAGCTGCATCACGCAGCCACAGAGTCAAATATCGACTGACAGCATAGCTCATAACTGCATCGCGCAGTCACATTGAGAACATCATTGAACGATGCGCCTAGATCACGGAGGGTCGTGGGTTCGAATCCCATCTGGGGCTCGGATTTTTCCGAGTTCCCAGTGGGTTCAATTGTAACACCTTTCATTTAATATGTGTTAGAACATTCTCTCACCTTCGCTCACTTCGTGTTGGATGTCAAAATTGGGCCTGCGTCTAATTACTTGCTATTCTGGACACAAGTGCTCATATCTTTACCTGTTGGCGACAACTTCTCAAAGATATAGAAAATATAGATATAGAATAAAAGGATTTTCTTTGTTTTATGACGAGCGGCTGCTAGCCGTTTCATTCAAAAGCCATGCTAAATCTCTCCAGTAGGATTTATTCGCGTGATAAGAAACGCAGAGTCAAGAGAAAACAAAAGCGCGAGTTCACGCTAGAAATGGAGTTCAAAACGGAGTTAAATTACAGTTCAATCCTGACGACCAATCTTCCGGTAAAAGAGAAACATTTGTTATCTGCCTATTCTGTACCTCACATTAATTTGGAGTAAGTTAGTTTAGCATTGACTCTATCTAATCTCCTAGAGATTATTAGTATTAACCTTTTTTACCGTTCGCGTTCTTTAATCGAACTCCTGCCTGCAATGTCCCTACTCTCCACATCGGCCACTTGGTAGATTTGATGCTTTCTTTGGATCGCGCTCGCTTTTACAGAAGGGCAGAATTTCCATACGACGTCGAAAACTAAGAATAGTCTACATTGACTAAGTCAGCCTAAATTTTCGGGTAAGCAACTTGGTCAGACATCCGTTAGCGGAAACATTGATGAAAACGATGTTTCCGATTAAGTTTAAGCCATGAAAAGAGGCTGTTCATTGGATTTTTATTGACTGATTTCACAGCCAAAGGGCTCTTTTTTCTTTATATGTAAACGTTTTTTCAAAGGTGATATTGTAATGTTACTTGTTTGTTTGGGATGCTGTCGTTGCTGTCGGCTAGTAGGTTCTTTCGTTTTTATTACTTTGTCGCTGGCGTAATTCATATTCATAGCTATTTTTGGCGTTCCTACTATAAATGCCAACTACTGATGTCTTGCTTTTCCTTGCTTTTGCAGACTGTGTGTTGTTCTTTGGCTGCCGAAAGAGCGACAAAGATTTCTTCTTCAGGGAAGAATGGCAACCTCTTGTCCAAAATGGAAGCTTGCAGCTGTTAACAGCTTTCTCAAGAGATCAGGTCTTAACTCTCTTATTTTATATAGAATATAAAAACATTAATAATTGTGATAAAGTAAATTAAAATGACTATCAGGCCAATGACCAACCGAGAAGAAGGCGAACCGTCCATCGATCGAACTTCAGTACGACGCTTGGTTTAAGGAACGACAAGATGAGGCGCTTTGTTTGTGTTTTTTAAATTTGATTTAATAATCTACACAAACTTGGAAATCCTTAACTACCCTGTATCCCCGTCTGCGCAGTCTAGTTTTTAGAGTGTCACGATGATCCCTCCACAATACAGCGTTGCGTGACGCCCTAAATGAGGCCTGCGCAGGAGACGAACGCGTGAAATAACCGAGAGGGAAGAAATTCTTCAAATTATTTATAGCGTTAATTAACCGATTTTTTGGCGACTTCATCCGTGTCTATTATCAACAGGAAGATAAAGTATATGTTCAACATCGTTTGGTAGAAAACAGCGCGCTCGTCTGGGATGTTTTGGCTCACAAACAAGGATGGTGTTACTTAGCAGGGTAAGATTAGAAATTCCGATTTTAAAGACATCTCACCAATAGAGTTTGAGGGCCGTTCTGTAAGTTACGGCCAGCGTTTTTTCAGTTCAATTTCATGAGTAGAACTGGCAAAGACCCTCTTCGATCCTCCCTTAATACGAAAATCTCTCAAAAGAGAGAAAGAAAGTCAGGAGAGTGAGGACCCGACCAGGACCTTAGGATTTATATACAGCATCAGGAGCCCATGAGTAGGAGCCTTCCTATGCACTATATCCTTGAGTCAACCATTGCGCATATCTTTCTATTTTAAGAACTAATCCTTTAGCAGGAGACTCACATTTACAACAATTTACATCAATTTGTACAATTTGCATACATTGTTTGTGCTATTTTTGTCTTCGTTTGACAATAACTTTATCCTGATTGGCCATTCCAAACAATGCTTGCAAGCCGAAGAACTCGTGGTGTTCTAGGAACAGCAATGTAAGCGCTAAGGTTGACTCATAGGGTTTGTATAGGAGAGGCAAGCTCCTACTCATGGTCTCCTGACCGCAGATATCACAAAGTAACGTGGTCATAATACAGTTCTTTCTCTAGGGTGAGATCGTACGTCAGCTTGCAGTATTTGACTAAATTGCCCGGTTCATCGTCAGCTTTTAGGGTGCTTCTAACTAGAAAGTTAGCTATGGGTTTATTGCTTTTTAGGACTGCTTTCGCGAACATCTGCGAGACGCGAAAAAAAAAAACGACAAGGAATCATCGAAACCAGTCGCTCGACACTTCAACTTTCCTAATCATTCTAGCCAACACATGGTGATCAGCGGCCTTTCCCTACACCAGGACAACACGGAAAGCTGCTAAAAAACGCCGAACAAAGATCCATATTTCGGATCCCTCACTGCCCATGGAATTAACGAACGCTTTTCTTTCACCAGTAGCGTAGCTCCATCTTTCAGTAGATAAACGCAAACAACCCATAATTTCCTAATTCGCGGTGTCGAAGGGCTAACGCTCAACACGTCAGTTTTCGAATTTCACTACGGTGGTCAATTAACCATAGCAACCCATTCTGCGTTTCACTTTCTCACCGACGCAGCACCAGTTTCTTTGGAAACGAAACCCCTTTATGAATTGCAAGCTGCCGAATTTTACGCCTTTTTTTCTTCGAAACGTTCAAAGCACAAAAGTGCATTAGCCTGCAAACAGGCTCTTCTGTTGAAAATAGCGCGCGATCGAAATATAGGGGCTTGTTGATTAGTTCGAAAGGAAAGCTTGCAGCGATCCCTGAAGTTCATCAGTTCAGCCCACTACTGATCTGTCAAATCATCAAAGCGTAACTAAGCAATCAGGTCCAAGCGGGAATGACTTCTCGGGTAACTATTCATCAAAACAAAGCTTTTCGTGAGTGTGTATGTAATGGAAAACTATACTATACTGAGGAACTCGCCTGCACTACATACTTCTTCCGAAAATTCAGTACGTATTTTAAGCTTTTCGAATGATTAGCTGAAGAGGTAAATAAACCAAGGCATGTCGAATCTGATGAAATTGTCAGTTGCCACTAAAAGGGTTGCTAAGAGCCGTTCTCGCGTTAATAAAAAGGAAGGGAAGACGATCAAAATGCAATAGAAAAATGATCTCTCGTGAGGAAAGCGACCACTAGCCTCACGACGTGGTCCTCTTGTACAGACCTTTGCCGACAACCAGGCAGACAAAGAGAACTATCCCCCGTGTGAAAGCTCGAGTAGAGTGCATGTGAGAGATTCGAATTTCCTTTCCTGGCCCATCTCAATATGGATGACCTTTCTCACAACACTACAAGTGTGAAAGTCTTGGTTTTGATACTGAATGGGGATCTGAAGATCCGTACACCAAGCGACAAAGCCACTTGACAATTTGCCTTGTAAAGAATCTTGCGCTAGTACGATCACAAGCAGCCGCAAACGAGTTTCTTGTGCACAAACCTATGCGCGAGTATTTTCTGATCGCACTCAACAGGTCTGTGAATCAAGAATTCAGGGAATATTGTAAATCCGAAACTTTTTTAAAAGGTGGACATGCCGACGAGCTTGCAGCGTTCTCGAACGCTTGTATTCGCAGTTTATGTGGAACTGATGTGGAAGGTGATAACATTGCTTTAGCCACCGCAACTGCAGCACGCCATAGCGTAAAGGACAGAAGCACATGACCTTGCAGCGTGTAACTTGCAACTCGGTTCCTTGGAACAAAGCTGGGGATTTTAGGACACCAATTTTATGACCAAATATGGACAAAGATAATATCGAAGCTGCCGCGCGGGAAAATGCACCAGCTACGTTTCATCCAAATAAGGAGACTTTAAAACTAAAAAAACCCCAGCGCTGAACTAGAGTTAAGCGCATCAAGGTCATGGACTTTTGGTTAGGGATCAGTATTTCACTACAGCTTACCAATGCTGTCATGCCTTTTCCCACAGATACCCCAAGCTAACGTTGTAATTTGAGCGTCACGATCAGTTACACACTGGTGTATATTATCATCTTGACAGTGTTTTGTGGCGTACTTTGGCCATTTCAGCGCGATTCCAGTGGGTTGTAACTTCGCTATTTTCGTCTCTCTGTGTTTATCAGCTACAACCAACCTGGAATTGCGCTGAAATGACTAAAGTACACCACAGAAACATTGAGAAGGTATCAAGAAGACAAGGTAAGACATTCCTGTTTGATTCATGTTCTTTATTTTCGACTCCTAAATACGTACGCAAATTCCTATACAAACCCTTATAATATACGCCATTGTGTAATTGATCATGACGCTCAAATTACAACGTTAGCTTGGGGTACCTGTGGTTTTCCTTGGGATGACTGTTTATTGCTAGGTAAATTTGAAGACAAAACTGAGATAGCTTTAGAAGAGATGCACTTCTCCGTGATCACGCTCGCCGTGTTATCTTTGTGGTTTGTTTTAATAGACAAGTGTCAATCGCGAATTGACCAATCAGCAGCGATCGTCTTCGAAAATAGTCACGAAGCCCCTAGCGTTCGCCGCGCCGCGCCATTTTCAACGGAAGAGCCTGCTTGCAGGCTATTAAGTGCGTGAATACTCACATGTGTTTCCATGATTCGTTTTATAGACAAAAACTCTTTTTAGATATGTTTCCAATTTTTCCTTCAGTAGTACTTTAAGGCTCTGCTCTTTATCCAGTTTTCTAGTGGAGTTTGTCAATTCCATAGGCTAGATTGACCAGCCGTTTTGTGCGCCCACGTTCCTACGCGCATGTTAAACACACTCCCAAAGCGGCTGGAAATCGAGCATGATAGAGATGGGGAGACGGTATTTCGTTACAAGGTTTCTTACTCTATTATTCGGGGCTTTCTAGTTTCATTTATGTTTTATTCAACCGTTGTGCAATACACACCGTCTCTCTGGAGAGAAAAAGAAGATTTTGTCTTCCACATTTATCCATGTTTTTTTTTTCACAGAAATTCGCAAAGAATGCCTGGTGATGTTACTGAGGCCCTACTAGAAATATTTATGAAGGAAGGAAAAATGGACAAAACCCAAGCAGAGGAATTTCTTAAAAGATTAGAAAGTACAAAACATTTTCAAAGTGAAACGTGGTCATAATGCATCGGCAGACAGGTTACAAATAGAAATCTAGGGGAAAATTTGATTATCATAAATTGCATTTTCCGTACTAATAAGGAAAAAAAATCCAAAGCAGGCGTTGGTAGACTCGTGGATGCCACTTGGAACAAAAAAATTTAAAGGTGCTATAGAACTATTTTATCATCTGCATTCATTACAGTTTTACGTGAAATAAAATATTGATTTACTTCTGATTTTCCCTCTTGTTGTCATATTCGAATTTATCATGCATGCAATTTCATAGAGGCTAAACTCGGCATGACAGTTCCGTTAATTTTTCCCTGGAAACAAGGGATGAAGTCACTAGAGCGTGCTCTTCACAGTTAACAGGGTAAAGATGATGTCCCAATTTCTAAGAACAAGCACAGAAAAGACAACCAGTTTGACTTCGTCTGCAAGACTGTCGTTGCAGAATTATTTTGCTTTGCAACGTTACTTTTTCAAAAATATGTAAGGTGAAGAACTAACCTTAATGAAAAAAATGGAAACATTTAAAACTCAGTCCGTGACCTTTATTAATTAATAAGGATTTTTGGCTTTGCAGAACACCGTGCTAAATATAGATTCTGACAACCGAAGGATGAAGCAAGTCGAAAGTCCTGACATACTACCAGGAGCCCAACAGTGCGGATGTGAACAAATTGACTCCACAACGACCCCTGCATCTACTCTTCAGTGGTGGATCCAGGGGAGGGACTCGGAGGGCCCGGGGCCCCCTTTATTTTTGGATATTAAAATCGAATTAAAAGTAAAACCCTTTTAAA